>NC_069504.1:695273202-695570702 GCF_027579735.1 Bombina bombina | reverse complement strand
GCTTAATTTTTTTAGATATCCTTATTTGAAGAAAAAGCAATGCTCATGGGTGAGCCAATCACATGAGGCTTCTATGTGCAGCAACCAAGCAGCAGCTACTGAGCATATCTAGATATGCTTTTCAGCAAAGAATATCAAGAGAATAAAACAAATTAGATAATAGAAGTAAATTAGAAAGATGTTTAAAATTGCATTCTCTTTCTAAATCATGAAAGAAAAATGTGGGTTTCATGTCCCTTTAAGCTGATATGTAAACTAAATGGGAAAAATAACTTTGGGAGCAGTTTCTGAATCTTTCCTTTTGGGAAAAAATTTAAGGTCCCTGTAGACAAGAATTGTTTGACATAATTGTAAAAAAAAATTATATAATAATAATAATACACTTATTATAATGCCAAAGTGGCTTTAATTATTTAGTTTGTCAGTATATTTTATGTCAATTTCTGATGTTTGCTTTGTGTTCTGGTGACATAAGAGCTTCTTTATTACTCTCATTATGAGCAATTACTACTTGTACATGTTTTGTGAATAAACACCAGGCTTAGAATGATTAATAATATACACGTCATTTTTTTAAATGTTTTATAACAGGGGAGATCCAACTAGGCCTGTGCCTATGGCAGCATATTTTGAAAGGTAGTTCTATGGCATGACGTCCTCCCAATCCTATGCCCCGAAATGTATTAAACCTTATTACAGATACAGGTATACCTCACTTTACATCGCTTCACTTTACAGCGATTCGCTAATACAGCGCTTTGTGGAGCTGAAGTTCAACCTCCAAAGATTTTGAAACAGTGCTGTAAATCATTGTGAGATTGCGAGAAAAGTGACTGGCACCATTTTGCTATGCTTAGTTCAATGTTAACTGCATTGCAGTGCAATCTGTGTCTCAGTGCTATAGTCAGGCAAATTTTACTACAGTAATTTTCACTATTTTACAGGTACAGTATTTATTGAATACTAATTGAATACTTGCTGTGCTAGTGTTAAACTAAACGTAGCACTATTGCACCCCTAATATATGTTAGTTTAAACATATTTTTAAGATTTTAAACACTGAAAAGAAAGCTAAAACTGCCTTGTTTCACTTTAAGGCGGTTTTCACTTTACAGCGGGGCTCCGGTCCCTAACCCGCTGTATGAGCGGGGTATACCTGTAGTTAAATACTGTTTGTTCGGTGGGATTACATGACTGCTCCATGTATTCCTGGCTCCTGGTTTTGATCAAAATGAGGAAAATCTAATCTGACAGTGTTTTTAGAGATTTCACAGAGCCTAGGTTAGAACATAGGGCCGATTTATGAAAGTGCTAGTGGACATGATACAATGTAGCGTATCATGTCCGCCGCACATAGATAAATGCCGATGGCGCTTGAAACCCGAGGATGTGCCAGGCACGTTCTTGGTCCTTAACTGTCATTTTTTTGTATGACGTGCCTGACACGTCCTTGGTCGCGAAGGGGTTAAAGGGTCAGTATTGTCAAAATTTAAACTTACATGATTTAGATAGGACATGCAAATTTTAACAACTTTCCAATTTACTTTTATCATCAAATTTGCTTTGTTCTTTTGGTATTCTTTGTGGAAAGCTAAACCTAAGTAGGCTCATATGATGTCTAAGCCCTTGAAGGCCGCCTCTTATCTCATTCTGCTGAGGCTTAGATACAAGGTAATCACAGAGGTAAAAGTATATTAATATAACTGTGTTGTTTATGCAAAACTGGGGAATGGGTAATAAAGGTATTATCTATCTTTTTAAACAATAACAATTTTGGTGTTGACTATTTTTAACTTTTCATATTTTTTTACAAAAACAAATAATCTGTTCTTGCTGTTACTTGCTAACCTTGGTTAGCAAGTATCCTCTGTCCGTATCCGAATTGGCTTTTCATTTTTTTTTGTGACGTTTTTGCTGAAAACCAATAGAATAGTGGACCATTTGGCATCTTTGAGTGTAGCTAATACGCCCATTTGTTGTTCTGAAATCTGCTAGATAGCTCAGGCCTGGTTAAACTGATGAATTTCAGCTTGCTTGGCTTTGCTGCAACACAAGCGGACAGCTCCACCTACTGGCTAGTTTAATAACTGCACTGCTTCTCAATGCTTTTCAATAGCAGTCACATGACTGGAAAAAAAGGTTGTTATTCTGAAACGGTGTAAATTGAACAGTTGTAAAACGAGGGCCACCTGTATATATAATTTATAATCATAATTGGTATTGTCTGTTCCTCCGCCATCTCTTCATTTCCTCTTTTTTCGCTGGGCTGTGATGTATAGAGAGCAGTCCCACCAACTCTCTACATAGGTTTTCTAATGGCTTTTAAGGGGCTGGACTTGAAAATTGTCAACTGACACACATGCTGATTGGATGTTCACTGGAATTTTCATTAAAAAAAAAAAAAAGAGTTCATCCACGTGGACCGGCATAGCATTGTAATAGAAGCATTACTATATGCACTAATTTAACCCTTTCACAGATAGATTTAGAACAAAAAAGGGTACACATATCCTTTTTTAATGGCAAAGATTACATTTATGGCATTTGATTATTTAAAGTTTACCATCACTTTAAATGATGTAATTTAATTTGTGATTTGGATAGCAGAAAATTACAAAATATAATGCTACTCGGCTGGCAACATTTTCTGTAGAGAACACTGTTATACATTTTGGCATTACTGCTGCCATAGACTGCTAAAGACATGTTCATGCTCCTATCACCTTACCTAGCTTTACTTTTCAACAAAGAATACCAAGAGAACAAAGTACATTTTCTAATAGAAGTAAATTGGAAAGTTGTTTACAATTGCATGTTCTGTCTGACTCCGAATCATTTAATTTTAATTTCTCCAACATTGGTGTGTCCGGTCCACGGCGTCATCCATTACTTGTGGGAATATTCTCTTCCCTAACAGGAAATGGCAAAGAGCACAGCAAAAGCTGCCTATATAGCCCCTCCTCAGGCTCCGCCCCCCAGTCATTCTCTTTGCCGCTCTGAACAAGTAGCATCTCCACGGAGATGGTGAAGAGTATGTGGTGTTTAGTTGTAGTTTTTTATTCTGCTATCAAGAGTTTGTTATTTTAAAATAGTGCCGGTTTGTACTATTTACTCTAAAACAGAAAGGGATGAAGAGTTCTGTTTAAAAGAGGAGTATGATTTTAGCAGCAGTAACTAAAATCAATTGCTGTTCCCACGCAGGACTGTTGAGCCCAGAGAACTTCAGATGGGGGGAACAGTTTGCAGACTTTTCTGCTCAAGGTATGACTAGTCCATTTTCTAACAAGACTGTGTAATGCTAGAAGACTGCCATTTTCTTAGACTCTTAACAGAATGAAGTCTTATTATGGGCTATACACTGGTTGACACTCTTGTGGGCTAAATCGATTGCTTTATTTAAGTATTTTATGCAGTTTTAAGTGATTTTCTAAACTTTTAGTGTTTGGGAACGTTTTTAGGCACCAGGCAGTCGTTTAGACACCTTCCCAGTCAGGAAGGGCCTTTCACTATAGTAGGCAGAGCCTCATTTTTGCGCCATAATTGCACAGTTTCTTTTGGATGCAGTGCATGCAGCTGCATGTGAGAGGGTCTGGTGATCATTGAAAACGTTCCTGGAAGGCTTCATTTGGTATCGTATAACCCCCAGGGACAGGTGAAGTCGCAGCAAACGCTGTGGCTGGGACTGTAGTGGGGTTAAAATTGCTGATTGATTAAACGGCTCCGGTTTCCTCATTTAAGAGGTTAAAAGCTTGAAAATTGGGGTGCAATTTCCTTCATAGTTTTTCACATATTCAGTAAAAAAGTGTGCTCTGTTTAACATTTAAAGAGACAGTAACGGTTTTGTTTTAAAACGTTTTTTTTTTGCATTATTAGCCTGTTTAAGCCTGTCTAACATGTCTGTACCTTAAGATAGAACATGTTCTGTATGTATGGAGGCCAAGGTGGTCCCCCCTTCAAATGTATGTGATAATTGTGCCATAGCGTCCAGACAAAGTAAGGACAGTACTGTCACATTTAATAAGGTTGCCCAAGATGATTCCTCAAATGAAGGTAGTGGGGATAGTTCTTCATCCTCTCCTTCTGTGTCAATACCAGTTATGCCCGCGCAGGCGACCCCTAGTACATCTAGCGCGCCAATGCTTGTTACTATGCAACAATTAACGGCAGTAATGGATAATTCCATAGCTAATATTTTATCCAAAATGCCAGCATTTCAAAGAAAGCGTGATTGCTCAGTTTTAAATACAGTGGAGCAAGAAGGCGCTGACGATAATTTATCTGTCATACCCTCACACCAGTCAGAAGTGGCAGTGAGGGAGGGTTTGTAGGAGGGAGAACTTTCTGATTCAGGAAGAATTTCTCAACAGGCAGAACCTGATGTTGTGACGTTTAAATTTAAGTTAGAGCATCTCCGCGCATTACTTAAGGAGGTACTAACTACACTGGATGATTGTGACTCTTTGGTCATTCCAGAAAAATTGTGCAAGATGGACAAATTCCTAGAGGTCCCGGTGCACCCTGATGCCTTTCCGATACCTAAAAGGGTGGCGGACATAGTGAATAAGGAGTGGGAGAAGCCAGGCATACCTTTCGTCCCACCTCCTATATTTAAGAAATTGTTCCCCATGGTCGACCCAAGGAAGGACACATGGCAAACAGTCCCTAAGGTTGAGGGGGCAGTTTCTACGCTAGCCAAACGCACGACTATTCCCATTGCGGACAATTGTGCTTTCAAAGATCCTATGGATAAAAAATTGGAGGGTTTACTTAAAAAGATTTTTGTTCAGCAAGATTACCTCCTCCAACCAATTTCGTGCATTATTCCTGTCACCACGGCGGCGTGTTTCTGGTTCGATGAACTAGAAAAGTCGCTCAATAAAGAGACTCCATATGAGGAAGTCATGGACAGAATTCACACACTTAAGTTAGCTAATTCCTTTATTTTAGATGCCGCTTTGCAATTAGCGAGATTAGCTGCGAAAAATTCAGGGTTTGCAATTGTGGCGCATAGAGCGCTTTGGCTAAAGTCTTGGTCGGCGGATGTATCTTCCAAGACAAAATTGCTTAATATCCCTTTCAAAGGTATGACCCTTTTTGGGCCAGAATTGAAAGAAATTATTTCAGACATCACTGGGGGGAAGGGCCATGCCCTCCCACAGGATAGGCCTTTCAAGGCTAAGAATAAGTCCAATTTTCGTTCCTTTCGTAATTTCAGGAACGGACCGGCTTCTAACTCTGCAGCCTCTAGACAAGAGGGTAACGCTTCCCAGGCTAAACCAGCTTGGAAACCAATGCAAGGCTGGAACAAGGGTAAACAGGCCAAGAAGCCTGCTGTTGCTACCAAGACAGCATGAAGGGGTAGCCCCCGATCCGGGACCGGATCTAGTAGGGGGCAGACTCTCTCTCTTTGCTCAGGCTTGGGTAAGAGATGTTCCGGATCCCTGGGCACTAGAAATAGTCTCTCAGGGTTATCTTCTAGAGTTCAAGGAACTTCCTCCAAGGGGAAGGTTCCACATGTCTCGCTTATCTTCAGACCAAATAAAGAGACAGGCATTCTTACATTGTGTAGAAGACCTGTTAAAGATGGGAGTGATACACCCAGTTTCAACAGTGGAACAAGGTCAGGGGTTTTACTCAAACCTGTTTGTAGTTCCCAAAAAAGAGGGCACTTACAGACCAATTCTGGATTTAAAAATTCTAAACAAGTTTCTCAGAGTTCCATCGTTCAAAATGGAAACCATTCGAACAATTTTACCTACAATCCAGGAGGGTCAATATATGACTACCGTGGATTTAAAGGATGCTTACCTACATATTCCTATCCACAAAGATCATCATCATCAGTTCCTAAGGTTCGCCTTTCTGGACAAACATTACCAGTTCGTGGCTCTTCCATTCGGTTTAGCCACTGCTCCCAGAATTTTCACAAAGGTGCTAGGATCCCTTCTGGCGGTTCTAAGACCGAGGGGCATTGCAGTGGCACCTTATCTAGACGACATTCTAATTCAAGCGTCGTCTCTTTTCAAGGCAAAGGCTCATACAGACATTGTTCTAGCCTTTCTCAGATCTCACGGGTGGAAGGTGAACGTAGAAAAGAGTTCCAAGTCTCCGTCAACAAGAGTTCCCTTTTTGGGAACAATAATAGATTCTTTAGAAATGAAGATCTTCCTGACAGAAGTCAGAAAGTCAAAGCTTCTAAACGCTTGTCAAGTTCTTCACTCTATTCTGCAGCCTTCCATAGCTCAGTGCATGGAAGTAGTAGGATTGATGGTTGCAGCAATGGACATAGTTCCTTTTGCTCGAATTCATCTAAGACCATTACAACTGTGCATGCTCAATCAGTGGAATGGGGACTATGCAGACTTGTCTCCTCAGATTCAAGTAGACCAGATAACCAGAGACTCACTCCGTTGGTGGTTGACTCAGGATCACCTGTCTCAGGGAATGAGTTTCCGCAGACCAGAGTGGGTCATTGTCACGACCGACGCCAGTCTATTAGGCTGGGGCGCGGTCTGGGATTCCCTGAAAGCTCAGGGTCTATGGTCTCGGGAAGAGTGTCTTCTCCCGATAAACATCCTGGAACTGAGAGCGATATTCAATGCTCTCCGAGCTTGGCCTCAACTAGCAAAGGCCGGATTCATAAGATTCCAGTCAGACAACATGACTGTAGCTTACATCAACCATCAGGGAGGAACAAAGAGTTCCTTGGCGATGAGAGAGGTATCCAAGATCATCAAATGGGCGGAGGATCACTCCTGCCATCTATCTGCAATTCACATCCCAGGAGTAGACAACTGGGAGGCGGATTATCTGAGTCCTCAGACTTTCCATCCGGGGGAGTGGGAACTCCACCTGGAGGTCTTTGCCCAGTTAACCCAATTATGGGGCATTCCAGACATGGATCTGATGGCGTCTCGTCAGAACTTCAAGGTTCCTTGCTACGGGTCCAGATCCAGGGATCCCAAGGCGACTCTAGTGGATGCATTAGTGGCGCCTTGGTCGTTCAACCTAGCTTATGTGTTTCCACCGTTTCCTCTCCTTCCCAGGCTCGTAGCCAGGATCAAACAGGAGAAGGCCTCGGTGATTCTGATAGCTCCTGCGTGGCCACGCAGGACTTGGTATGCAGACCTGGTGAATATGTCATCGGCTCCACCATGGAAGCTACCTTTGAGACAGGATCTTCTAGTACAAGGTCCATTCGAACATCCAAATCTAGTTTCTCTGCAGCTGACTGCTTGGAAATTGAACGCTTGATTTTATCCAAGCGTGGGTTTTCAAATTCAGTGATAGATACTCTGGTCCAAGCCAGAAAACCTGTGACTAGAAAGATTTACCATAAAATATGGAAAAAATATATCTGTTGGTGTGAATCCAAGGGATTCTCCTGGAGTAAGATTAAAATTCCTAAGATTCTTTCCTTTCTCCAAGAGGGTTTGGATAAAGGGTTGTCAGCGAGTTCTCTAAAAGGACAGATTTCTGCCTTATCTGTTTTGTTACACTAACGCCTGGCAGCTGTGCCAGATGTACAAGCTTTTGTACAGGCTTTGGTCAGAATCAAGCCTGTTTACAGACCCATGACTCCTCCTTGGAGTCTAAATTTAGTTCTTTCAGTTCTTCAAGGGGTTCCGTTTGAACCCTTACATTCCATAGATATCAAGTTACTATCTTGGAAAGTTCTGTTTTTGGTTGCGATTTCTTCTGCTAGAAGAGTTTCTGAATTATCTGCTTTGCAGTGTGATCCACCCTATCTGGTGTTCCATTCAGATAAGGTCGTTTTGCGTACCAAGCCTGGTTTTCTTCCAAAAGTTGTTTCCAACAAGAATATTAACCAGGAAATAGTTGTTCCTTCTCTGTGTCCGAAACCAGTTTCAAAGAAGGAACGTTTGTTACACAATTTAGATGTAGTCCGTGCTTTAAAGTTCTATTTAGAAGCAACAAAGGATTTTAGACAAACCTCATCTTTTGTTTGTCGTTTACTCTGGTAAGAGGAGAGGACAAAAAGCTACTGCTACCTCTCTTTCTTTCTGGCTGAAAAGCATTATCCGATTGGCTTATGAGACTGCCGGACGGCAGCCTCCTGACAGAATCACAGCTCACTCTACTAGGGCTGTGGCTTCCACATGGGCCTTCAAGAACGAGGCTTCTGTTGATCAGATATGTAAGGCAGTGACTTGGTCTTCCTTGCACACTTTTGCCAAATTCTACAAATTTGATACTTATGCTTCTTCGGAGGCTATTTTTGGGAGAAAGGTTTTGCAAGCCGTGGTGCCTTCTGTTTAGGTAACCTGATTTGCTCCCTCCCTTCATCCGTGTCCTAAAGCTTTGGTATTGGTTCCCACAAGTAATGGATGACGCCGTGGACCGGACACACCAATGTTGGAGAAAACAGAATTTATGCTTACCTGATAAATTACTTTCTCCAACGGTGTGTCCGGTCCATGGCCCGCCCTGGTTTTTTAATCAGGTTTCAAAAATTTCTTTCTCTATACACTAGTCACCACGGCACCCTATAGTTTCTCCTAACCGTCGGTCGAATGACTGGGGGGCGGAGCCTGAGGAGGGGCTATATGGGCAGCTTTTGCTGTGCTCTTTGCCATTTCCTGTTAGGGAAGAGAATATTCCCACAAGTAATGGATGACGCCGTGGACCGGACACACCGTTGGAGAAAGTAATTTATCGGGTAAGCATAAATTCTGTTTTTGACTTTCATGTCCATCAAAAATTCCTATATGGTCTTTATTAATTCTGCACCAAAAAGTCTACACTATCTAGCTCAGAATCTGAAAATGTTTACACTAACATACATGCCCACAACTGAAAAAAATCACTGTAACGGTACCAACAGGATACCAAGGGTTAACACCAGGGAACAATGTCCTGCATAGGGAATCAGCAATTCACAACCCAGCCAGTTTTCAGGTTTAAAACAGAATGTGCTTTATTAAGGCTCATATGCCCAGTATTTATGCAGGTCTGACCCCCCAGAAGGGGGGTTGAAAGAATGTTGTACATTAGATGGAGGAACCACACCCTTGGACAGACCACAATAGAGATAACAACTTAAACACAAAACACATTTGGCTTTCCTTATCCTTAGACGTCTGCTCTCTGAGGGTGATTAAACAATGGACTGTTTATCACTAACTTTAATGACAGTAAGTTTCTTAAAGCTGAACACAGTTAACTCCTTCAGTACTGACAGAAGGGTCTGTCACATCTACATAGCACACAATACAGCCTATAGACAACCTTTCTTACATTATAGTCCAGAAGTGGCTAGGTTTGTCACAATGCTCCCCCAGAACCAAGCCGGCATACACAGTCTGATCCCAACGGATCGGCTTGGGGATGTCCGGGGAAGTACTCACAGATCACTTTTCAAGTTCAGTTTGTCTGGGCAACCCGTCGGCGTTACCGTTTTGTTTCCCTGGGCGGTAATGGATGGTAAAGTCGAAGGGCTGCAGCGCCAAACTCCAGCGCAGCAGCCTGGCATTGTCCCCGGCCACACGGTTCAGCCACACCAACGGGTTGTGATCTGTGAGTAAGGAAAAAGGTTGTCCATACAGGTACGGCTGCAACTTTTTGAGAGCCCTGATTAAAATATAAAAGGTAACAGCAACTTGTAAGTAAACCAAACTAGGTTGTAGCTCCTCAAATAGGGCTTCAGCTACCGTCTCTGCATGGATGTTGGAGAGAGCAATGGCCTCGGGGTACCTAGTGGCGTAGTCCACCACGGTTAAAATGTACCTCTTCCCGAAGGGACTGGGCTTGGGTAGTCACAGGGTTAACATCAGCGGGACCCATGGGAGCATAGGCAGAAACAAGGGGGGCCAAATCATTTCCAAGGAGAACATCAGCAGGTAAGTCCTTCTTGACCCCCACATTCACAGGTCTAGCGCCCACTCCCCAATACAAATTTCTTACATTATAGTCCAGAAGTGGCTAGGTTTGCCACAATCACTAGTTTGAAAAGAATACACTTTAATTTTATTATGCCCTTGCGGAACTGTATACGCATATAAAATAATCAAAGGAGTCCCAGAGCCTTGCTCACTCTGTTTTTATATTTCTTTTATCGTTTTGTCTTTCACCTTTTTACTTCTCTTCTTTATATTATCCATTCAAAGACCTTTTTATATCTTTATTTTTTTTTATTTTTTGTCTTTGTTGTATGTATCATTATGTTAAATAACATAATTCATATAAGTGCAGCCACCAATCAGCAGCTAGCTCCCACTAGTGCTCTGTTGCTTCTTATGAGCCTACCTAGTTATACCATTTAATAAGAGATATCAGAAGAACAAAGAAAATGTAATAGAAGTAATTTGGTAATTATTGAACATTGCATGTTCTATCTGAATCCTGAAAGTTTAAGTTTGACTTTACTGTCCCTTTTAAAACATTTTGGAGGCATTTTATGCTTTTACCTAATGAACTGATTGGTTTTAAATTAAATAAAACTAGGCACAGTATTCATGTAATTTATTCCTTATTGTTTAGGTTAAATAGCGTCTTTACATAGTGAGCACATTTACAGCCCTCCAATATTTTCATGTAACCCCCTTTATTTTTACTGCATTATACTGATATTCAAAACTGCTAATATGATACAATAGTGTTTACATGGCAGTATGTTTTCTCGCTATTTTTGACGTCGTCATCGTAATTTTTCTCATGAAACCTTTTAGATCTTTGCTAAATATAAATTTTTGGAGTTTGCATCTAGTAGCCCCTGTGACTGGGTGTATCTGTGTATAATGCATGGAAAAAAAAATCTGAATGCCATATGTACTAAAGTAGGAAAATCCCTTGCTGAAGTGTCTGCTTAGCAACAAACTTTGGGAAGGCCCATTTACAATAAATGCAATAGTTATGCTGTGATGATAATGAAATCTTTATCACTTATTGTAACAATCCTATTCAAAGATTTACAAACATTTTATACATGGGGCATTTAAGTAAGTAAATTGCAATTTGGGAATTTCTAGCTTGAAAATTGGTTAGTATAATATTAAGATATGTTACTGATGGATTCCACAGCTACAACTCCCCCCCCCCCCCCCCCCCAAAATAAAATAAAGGCAATTGCTTCTATTTTTTATGAGAAATTGTGTTTCAGATCAATTCAATTATGTTTCAACTTATACACTTGCTGTGCATATGTCTTACAGTGCTAGTTTTTCAGTTTTGGTGGGGGGGGGGGGGCGGCAGAAGAGTGTTAAAATGTTAAATTTTTTACTAACCCTGTGTAGTAGTAGTAACAATTTGCACTCTTGTCTTGAGAAAATAAGCACTGAGAGTGTTTTCACAATTTGGTTAGTAACATTTAAAAAAAAAAAAAAAAAAAAACAGAACTGAAGTTAGGAGACCAACAGATGTTCTCATGGTAACTGCAACTGCATTAATCTTCCTATTGATGAGTGTTGTATCATAGGAATGAGCAATTCAGTATACCTTAAAAACGTGGGCCAAAGAGAGAAAACGTCTTGCTGGTTGAATGTGCTAAGCATTCAGCATTTATTTTTGGTGGGTAGCCTTTACAATAATTTAATTACAGTTTTTACTAACCCTGTGTAGTAGTAGTAACAATTTGCACTCTTGTCTTGAGAAAATAAGCACTGAGAGTGTTTTCACAATTTGGTTAGTAACATTTAAAAAAAAAAAAAAAAAAAAAACAGAACTGAAGTTAGGAGACCAACAGATGTTCTCATGGTAACTGCAACTGCATTAATCTTCCTATTGATGAGTGTTGTATCATAGGAATGAGCAATTCAGTATACCTTAAAAACGTGGGCCAAAGAGAGAAAACGTCTTGCTGGTTGAATGTGCTAAGCATTCAGCATTTATTTTTGGTGGGTAGCCTTTACAATAATTTAATTACAGTCAACCTAGGTGTTTGTGTTACCAGCAGTTGGAAAAGTTTACAAATGCAGTAAGCCAGCAGTCTTAAAGTGAATGTAAATTTTAATAACTGAGTGCCCGGTTTTTAAAAATACTATTTAAAACAGGGGCACTTTCATTCATTAAACTTTACATTGCAACGTTTTTTTAAAAAAAAAAAACTTGTCTTTTTTTCTTTAGCAAACCTGGACCGGCAATCCTCCGCCCGCAGCTCCTCCTTACTTAGCGCCTCAATGATGAAACCGGCTTCCTCGAATCACGGCGTGGCCTCACGAGATTCGACGCTCTGTCGGAAGCTGTTTCGTCATTGCTGAGGTAAGTACAGAGTAGCTGCGGGGGGAGGAACGGCGGTCCAGGTTTGCTAAAGAAAGTAAGGTAAGTATTTTATTTAAAAACAAAACAAAAAAAATCCCCCGCTGCAATGCAAAGTTTAATGAATGAAAATGTACCTGTTTTTTAATAGTAATTTTTAAAAACTGGGTACTTATTCATTCAACTTTACATTCACTTTAACTTCGACATTTCAACAACACATAAAATGTTTCATTATTGAAAATGAAACATTGCAATAACATTCATTATTATTTTGCTTCTTTCTGCTATAAAATGTTCTCCTAGGGAGGCTTGAGCATTTGAGAGAGAGAGAGCTTTTTCTCCAACATAGGTGTGTCCGGTCCACGGCGTCATCCTTACTTGTGGGATATTCTCTTCCCCAACAGGAAATGGCAAAGAGCCCAGCAAAGCTGGTCACATGATCCCTCCTAGGCTCCGCCTACCCCAGTCATTCTCTTTGCCGTTGTACAGGCAACATCTCCACGGAGATGGCTTAGAGTTTTTTAGTGTTTAACTGTAGTTTTTCATTATTCAATCAAGAGTTTGTTATTTTCAAATAGTGCTGGTACGTACTATTTACTCAGAAACAGAAAAGAGATGAAGAATTCTGTTTGTATGAGGAAAATGATTTTAGCAACCGTAACTAAAATCCATGGCTGTTCCACACAGGACTGTTGAGAGCATTAACTTCAGTTGGGGGAACAGTTTGCAGTCCTTTGCTGCTTGAGGTATGACACATTCTAACAAGACGATGTAATGCTGGAAGCTGTCATTTTCCCTATGGGATCCGGTAAGCCATGTTTATTACGATTGTAAATAAGGGCTTCACAAGGGCTTATTTAGACTGTAGACATTTTTTGGGCTAAATCGATTGATATTAACACTTATTTAGCCTTGAGGAATCATTTATTCTGGGTATTTTGATATAATTATATCGGCAGGCACTGTTTTAGACACCTTATTCTTTAGGGGCTTTCCCAAAGCATAGGCAGAGTCTCATTTTCGCGCCGGTGTTGCGCACTTGTTTTTGAGAGGCATGGCATGCAGTCGCATGTGAGAGGAGCTCTGATACTGATAAAAGACTTCTGAAGGCATCATTTGGTATCGTATTCCCCTTGGGTTTGGTTGGGTCTCAGCAAAGCAGATACCAGGGACTGTAAAGGGGTTAAAGCTTAAAACGGCTCCGGTTCCGTTATTTTAAGGGTTAAAGCTTCCAAAATTGGTGTGCAATATTTTCAAGGCTTTAAGACACTGTGGTGAAAGTTTGGTGAATTTTGAACAATTCCTTCATGTTTTTTCGCAATTGCAGTAATAAAGTGTGTTCAGTTTAAAATTTAAAGTGACAGTAACGGTTTTATTTCAAAACGTTTTTTGTACTTTCTTATCAAGTTTATGCCTGTTTAACATGTCTGAACTACCAGATAGACTGTGTTCTGAATGTGGGGAAGCCAGAATTCCTACTCATTTAAATAAATGTGATTTATGTGATAATGACAATGATGCCCAAGATGATTCCTCAAGTGAGGGGAGTAAGCATGGTACTGCATCATTCCCTCCTTCGTCTACACGAGTCTTGCCCACTCAGGAGGCCCCTAGTACATCTAGCGCGCCAATACTCCTTACTATGCAACAATTAACGGCTGTAATGGATAATTCTGTCAAAAACATTTTAGCCAAAATGAACCCTTGTCAGCGTAAGCGTGGATGCTCTGTTTTAGTTACTGAAGAGCATGACGACGCTGATATTAATATCTCTGAAGGGCCCCTAACCCAATCTGAGGGAGCCAGGGAGGTTTTGTCTGAGGGAGAAATTACTGATTTAGGGAACATTTCTCAGCAGGCTGAATCTGATGTGATTACTTTTAAATTTAAATTGGAACATCTCCGCATTTTGCTTAAGGAGGTATTATCCACTCTGGATGATTGTGAAAATTTGGTCATCCCAGAGAAACTATGTAAAATGGACAAGTTCCTAGAGGTGCCGGGGCTCCCAGAAGCTTTTCCTATACCCAAGCGGGTGGCGGACATTGTTAATAAAGAATGGGAAAGGCCCGGTATTCCTTTCGTCCCTCCCCCCATATTTAAAAAATTGTTTCCTATGGTCGACCCCAGAAAGGACTTATGGCAGTCAGTCCCCAAGGTCGAGGGAGCGGTTTCTACTTTAAACAAACGCACCACTATTCCCATAGAGGATAGTTGTGCTTTCAAAGATCCTATGGATAAAAAATTAGAAGGTTTGCTTAAAAAGATGTTTGTTCAGCAGGGTTACCTTCTACAACCCATTTCATGCATTGTCCCTGTCACTACAGCCGCATATTTCTGGTTTGATGAACTGATTAAGGTGCTCGATAGTGACTCTCCTCCTTATGAGGAGATTATGGACAGAGTCAATGCTCTCAAATTGGCTAATTCTTTCACTCTAGACGCCTCTTTGCAATTGGCTAAGTTAGCGGCTAAGAATTCTGGGTTTGCTATTGTGGCGCGCAGAGCGCTTTGGTTGAAATCTTGGTCGGCTGATGCGTCTTCCAAGAACAAGCTACTAAACATTCCTTTCAAGGGGAAAACGCTGTTTGGTCCTGACTTGAAAGAGATTATCTCTGATATCACTGGGGGTAAGGGCCATGCCCTTCCTCAGGATCGGCCTTTCAAGGCAAAAAATAGACCTAATTTTCGTCCCTTTCGTAAAAACGGACCAGCCCAAGGTGCTACGTCCTCTAAGCAAGAGGGTAATACTTCTCAGGCCAAGCCAGCTTGGAGACCAATGCAAGGCTGGAACAAGGGAAAGCAGGCAAAGAAACCTGCCACTGCTACCAAGACAGCATGAAATATCGGCCCCCGATCCGGGACCGGATCTGGTGGGGGGCAGACTCTCTCTCTTCGCTCAGGCTTGGGCAAGAGATGTTCTGGATCCTTGGGCGCTAGAAATAGTCTCCCAGGGTTATCTTCTGGAATTCAAGGGACTTCCCCCAAGGGGAAGGTTCCACAGGTCTCAGTTGTCTTCAGACCACATAAAAAGACAGGCGTTCTTACATTGTGTAGAAGACCTGTTAAAAATGGGAGTGATTCATCCTGTTCCATTGAGAGAACAAGGGATGGGGTTCTACTCCAATCTGTTCATAGTTCCCAAAAAAGAGGGAACGTTCAGACCAATCCTAGATCTCAAGATCTTAAACAAATTTCTCAAGGTCCCATCTTTCAAGATGGAAACCATTCGAACTATCCTTCCTTCCATCCAGGAAGGTCAATTCATGACCACGGTGGATTTAAAGGATGCGTATCTACATATTCCTATCCACAAGGAACATCATCGGTTCCTAAGGTTTGCATTCCTGGACAAACATTACCAGTTCGTGGCGCTTCCTTTCGGATTAGCCACTGCTCCAAGGATTTTCACAAAGGTACTAGGGTCCCTTCTAGCTGTGCTAAGACCAAGGGGCATTGCAGTTGTACCTTACCTGGACGACATTCTGATTCAAGCGTCGTCCCTCCCTCGAGCAAAGGCTCACACGGACATCGTCCTGGCCTTTCTCAGATCGCACGGCTGGAAAGTGAACGTGGAAAAGAGTTCTCTATCCCCGTCAACAAGGGTTCCCTTCTTGGGAACAATTATAGACTCCTCAGAAATGAGGATTTTTCTAACAGAGGCCAGAAAGACAAAGCTTCTGGACTCTTGTCGAACACTTCATTCCGTTCCTCTTCCTTCCGTAGCTCAGTGCATGGAAGTGATCGGGTTGATGGTAGCGACAATGGACATAGTTCCTTTTGCGCGCATTCATCTAAGACCATTACAACTGTGCATGCTCAGTCAGTGGAATGGGGACTATACAGACTTGTCTCCGAAGATACAAGTAAATCAGAGGACCAGAGACTCACTCCGTTGGTGGCTGTCCCTGGACAACCTGTCACGAGGGATGACTTTCCACAGACCAGAGTGGGTCATTGTCACGACCGACGCCAGTCTGATGGGCTGGGGCGCGGTCTGGGGATCCCTGAAAGCTCAGGGTCTTTGGTCTCGGGAAGAATCTCTTCTACCGATAAATATTCTGGAACTGAGAGCGATATTCAATGCTCTCAAGGCTTGGCCTCAGCTAGCGAGGACCAAGTTCATACGGTTTCAATCAGACAACATGACGACTGTTGCGTACATCAACCATCAGGGGGGAACAAGGAGTTCCCTAGCGATGGAAGAAGTGACCAAGATTATTCTATGGGCGGAGTCTCACTCCTGCCACCTGTCTGCTATCCACATCCCGGGAGTGGAAAATTGGGAAGCGGATTTTCTGAGTCGTCAGACATTGCATCCGGGGGAGTGGGAACTCCATCCGGAAATCTTTGCCCAAGTCACTCAACTTTGGGGCATTCCAGACATGGATCTGATGGCCTCTCGTCAGAACTTCAAAGTTCCTTGCTACGGGTCCAGATCCAGGGATCCCAAGGCGGCTCTAGTGGATGCACTAGTAGCACCTTGGACCTTCAAACTAGCTTATGTGTTCCCGCCGTTTCCTCTCATCCCCAGGCTGGTAGCCAGGATCAATCAGGAGAGGGCGTCGGTGATCTTGATAGCTCCTGCGTGGCCACGCAGGACTTGGTATGCAGATCTGGTGAATATGTCATCGGCTCCACCTTGGAAGCTACCTTTGAGACGAGACCTTCTTGTTCAGGGTCCGTTCGAACATCCGAATCTGGTTTCACTCCAGCTGACTGCTTGGAGATTGAACGCTTGATTTTATCGAAGCGAGGTTTCTCAGATTCTGTTATCGATACTCTTGTTCAGGCCAGAAAGCCTGTAACTAGAAAGATTTACCACAAAATTTGGAAAAAATATATCTGTTGGTGTGAATCTAAAGGATTCCCTTGGGACAAGGTTAAGATTCCTAGGATTCTATCCTTCCTTCAAGAAGGATTGGAAAAAGGATTATCGGCAAGTTCCCTGAAGGGACAGATTTCTGCCTTGTCGGTGTTACTTCACAAAAAACTGGCAGCTGTGCCAGATGTTCAAGCCTTTGTTCAGGCTCTGGTTAGAATCAAGCCTGTTTACAAACCTTTGACTCCTCCTTGGAGTCTCAATCTAGTTCTTTCAGTTCTTCAGGGGGTTCCGTTTGAACCCTTACATTCCGTTGATATTAAGTTATTATCTTGGAAAGTTTTGTTTTTAGTTGCAATTTCTTCTGCTAGAAGAGTTTCAGAATTATCTGCTCTGCAGTGTTCTCCTTCTTATCTGGTGTTCCATGCAGATAAGGTGGTTTTACGTACTAAACCTGGTTTTCTTCCAAAAGTTGTTTCTAACAAAAACATTAACCAGGAGATTATCGTACCTTCTCTGTGTCCGAAACCAGTTTCAAAGAAGGAACGCTTGTTGCACAATTTGGATGTTGTTCGCGCTCTAAAATTCTATTTAGATGCTACAAAGGATTTTAGACAAACATCTTCCCTGTTTGTTGTTTATTCAGGTAAAAGGAGAGGTCAAAAAGCAACTTCTACCTCTCTCTCTTTTTGGATTAAAAGCATCATCAGATTGGCTTACGAGACTGCCGGACGGCAGCCTCCCGAAAGAATCACGGCTCATTCCACTAGGGCTGTGGCTTCCACATGGGCCTTCAAGAACGAGGCTTCTGTTGATCAGATATGTAGGGCAGCGACTTGGTCTTCACTGCACACTTTTACCAAATTTTACAAGTTTGATACTTTTGCTTCTTCTGAGGCTATTTTTGGGAGAAAGGTTTTGCAAGCCGTGGTGCCTTCCATTTAGGTGACCTGATTTGCTCCCTCCCTTCATCCGTGTCCTAAAGCTTTGGTATTGGTTCCCACAAGTAAGGATGACGCCGTGGACCGGACACACCTATGTTGGAGAAAACAGAATTTATGTTTACCTGATAAATTTCTTTCTCCAACGGTGTGTCCGGTCCACGGCCCGCCCTGGTTTTTTAATCAGGTCTGATAATTTATTTTCTTTAACTACAGTCACCACGGTACCATATGGTTTCTCCTATGCTATTATTCCTCCTTAACGTCGGTCGAATGACTGGGGTAGGCGGAGCCTAGGAGGGATCATGTGACCAGCTTTGCTGGGCTCTTTGCCATTTCCTGTTGGGGAAGAGAATATCCCACAAGTAAGGATGACGCCGTGGACCGGACACACCGTTGGAGAAAGAAATTTATCAGGTAAACATAAATTCTGTTTTTTATGTAATAAGACAACTTGGATCTTAAAGACCATAATAGTAAAAAAAAAAAAAAACTACTAGCGCTGCTGATCAGCGGCGTTTTCTGTTCGGGACCAGCAGAACTCTCGATCCTCACTTCTAATATGTGTTTAACTCCTTTGCAGGGGCTTATTCAAATAAGACAACTGGTGGGTGGATTTTTACAATTGATAAACAATTGGGGTTTTTTCTCCAACATTGGTGTGTCCGGTCCACGGCGTCATCCTTACTTGTGGGATATTCTCTTCCCCAACAGGAAATGGCAAAGAGTCCCAGCAAAGCTGGCCATATAGTCCCTCCTAGGCTCCGCCCACCCCAGTCATTCTCTTTGCCGTTGCACAGGCAACATCTCTACGGAGATGGTTAAGAGTTTTTTTGGTGTTTAAATGTAGTTTTTATTCTTCTATCAAGTGTTTGTTATTTTAAAATAGTGCTGGTATGTACTATTTACTCTGAAACAGAAAAGGATGAAGATTTCTGTTTGTAAGAGGAAGATGATTTTAGCAGACAGTAACTAAAATCGATTGCTGTTTCCACATAGGACTGTTGAGATGAAGTAACTTCAGTTGGGGGAAACAGTTAGCAGACTTTTCTGCTTAAGGTATGACTAGCCATATTTCTAACAAGACTGTGTAATGCTGGAAGGCTGTCATTTCCCCTCATGGGGACCGGTAAGCCATTTTCTTAGTCAAACAAACAGAATAAAGGGCTTAATATGGGCTAAAAAACTGGTAGACATTTTTATGGGCTAAATCGATTGCTTTATTTGGGCATATTATTCAGATTTAGGCTAACAATTGGCATTTATAATCTTGGGGAACGCTTATAAAATGGCAGGCACTGTGTTAGACACCTTTTTCAGTCAGGGGGCCTTTCTAGTTATAGACTGAGCCTCATTTTCGCGCCATTAATGCGCAGTTGTTTTTTGAGAGCAGGGCATGCAGATGCATGTGTGAGGATCTAAAAATCACTGAAAAAGCTTCTAGAAGGCGTCATTTGGTTTCACGCACTTAAATTGGCTAACTCTTTTATTTTAGATGCCGCTTTGCAATTAGCTAGATTAGCGGCGAAAAATTCAGGGTTTGCTATCGTGGCGAGCAGAGCGCTTTGGCTAAAGTCTTGGTCAGCGGATGTGTTCACTGGGGGAAAGGGCCACGCCCTTCCACAGGATAGGTCTTTTAAGGCTAAAAATAAGCCTAATTTTCGTCCCTTTCGCAGAAACGGACCAGCCTCTAATTCTACATCCTCTAAGCAAGAGGGTAATGCCTCACAACCCAAACCAGCCTGGAAACCAATGCAAGGCTGGAACAAGGGTAAGCAGGCCAAGAAGCCTGCCACTGCTAACAAAACAGCATGAAGGAGTAGCCCCCGATCCGGGACCGGATCTAGTGGGGGGCAGACTCTCTCTCTTTGCTCAGGCTTGGGCAAGAGATGTTCAGGATCCTTGGGCGCTAGAACCTGTTAAAGATGGGAGTGATACACCCAGTTCCAATAAAGGAACAAGGAATGGGATTTTATTCCAATCTGTTCGTAGTTCCCAAAAAAGAGGGAACGTTCAGACCAAGTTTGGATTTGAAGATCCTAAACAAGTTTCTCAGGGTACCATCGTTCAAAATGGAAACTATTCGAACGATTCTACCCACCATCCAGGAAAGTCAATTTATGACTACCGTGGATCTAAAGGATGCGTACCTACATATTCCTATCCACAAAGAACATCATCAGTTCCTAAGGTTCGCTTTTCTGGACAAGCATTACCAGTTTGTGGCCCTCCCATTCGGATTAGCCACTGCTCCAAGGATTTTCACAAAGGTGCTAGGGTCCCTTCTAGCGGTTTTAAGACCAAGGGGCATTGCAGTAGTACTTTACTTGGACGACATTCTAATACAAGCGTCGTCCCTGTCAAAAGCAAAGGCTCATACGGACATCGTTCTAGCCTTTCTCAGATCTCACGGATGGAAGGTGAACAAAGAAAAAAGTTCTCTGTCCCCGTCAACAAGAGTTCCCTTCTTGGGAACAATAATAGATTCCTTAGAAATGAGGATTTTTCTGACAGAGGTCAGAAAATCAAAACTTCTAAGCTCTTGTCAAGTGCTTCATTCTGTTCCTCGTCCTTCCATAGCGCAGTGCATGGAAGTAGTAGGATTGATGGTTGCAACAATGGACATAGTTCCTTTTGCACGAATTCATCTAAGACCATTACAACTGTGCATGCTCAAACAGGGGAATGGGGATTATACAGACTTGTCTCCAATGATTCAATTAGATCAAAAGACCAGAGATTCACTCCGTTGGTGGCTGACCCTGGACCATCTGTCCCAGGGAATGAGCTTCCGCAGGCCAGAGTGGGTCATTGTCACGACCGACGCCAGTCTAGTGGGCTGGGGCGCGGTCTGGGAATCCCTGAAAGCTCAGGGTCTATGGTCTCGGGAAGAGTCTCTTCTCCCGATAAACATTCTGGAACTGAGAGCTTGGCCTCAACTAGCAAAGGCCAAATTCATAAGGTTCCAATCAGACAACATGACGACCGTTGCATATATCAATCATCAGGGGGGAACAAAGAGTTCCCTGGCGATGAAAGAAGTGACCAAAATAATTCAATGGGCGGAGGATCACTCCTGCCACTTGTCTGCGATCCACATCCCAGGAGTGGAAAATTGGGAAGCGGATTTTCTGAGTCGTCAAACATTCCATCCGGGGGAGTGGGAACTCCATCCGGAAATCTTTGCCCAAATAACTCAATTATGGGGCATTCCAGACATGGATCTGATGGCGTCTCGTCAGAACTTCAAGGTTCCTTGCTACGGGTCCAGATCCAGGGATCCCAAGGCGACTCTAGTAGATGCACTAGTAGCACCTTGGACCTTCAACCTAGCTTATGTATTCCCACCGTTTCCTCTCATTCCCAGGCTGGTAGCCAGGATCAATCAGGAGAGGGCCTCAGTGATCTTGATAGCTCCTGCGTGGCCACGCAGGACTTGGTATGCAGACCTGGTGAATATGTCATCGGCTCCACCATGGAAGCTACCTTTGAGACAGGACCTTCTTGTTCAGGGTCCATTCGAACATCCAAATCTGGTCTCCCTCCAACTGACGGCTTGGAGATTGAACGCTTGAGTCTATCAAAGCGTGGGTTTTCAGATTCTGTTATAGATACTCTGGTTCAGGCCAGAAAACCTGTAACTAGAAAAATTTACCATAAAATATGGAAAAAATATATCTGTTGGTGTGAATCCAAAGGATTCCCATGGAATAAGATAAAAATTCCTAAGATTCTCTCCTTTCTACAAGAAGGTTTGGAGAAAGGATTATCTGCAAGTTCTCTAAAGGGACAGATCTCTGCTTTATCTGTCTTACTACACAAAAGACTGGCAGCTGTGCCAGATGTTCAAGCTTTTGTTCAGGCTCTGGTTAGGATCAAGCCTGTTTACAGACCTTTGACTCCTCCCTGGAGTCTAAATCTAGTTCTTTCAGTTCTTCAAGGGGTTCCGTTTGAACCTTTACATTCCATAGATATTAAGTTACTATCTTGGAAAGTTTTGTTTTTAGTTGCAATTTCTTCTGCTAGAAGAGTTTCAGAGTTATCTGCTCTGCAGTGTTCTCCGCCCTATCTGGTGTTCCATGCAGATAAGGTGGTTTTGCGTACTAAGCCTGGTTTTCTTCCTAAAGTTGTTTCTAACAAAAATATTAACCAGGAGATAGTTGTACCTTCTTTGTGTCCGAATCCAGTTTCAAAGAAGGAACGTTTGTTACACAATTTGGACGTTGTCCGTGCTCTAAAGTTCTATTTAGAGGCTACTAAAGATTTCAGACAAACATCTTCCTTGTTTGTTGTTTATTCTGGTAAAAGGAGAGGTCAAAAAGCGACTTCTACCTCTCTTTCCTTTTGGCTTAAAAGTATTATCCGATTGGCTTATGAGACTGCCGGACGGCAACCTCCTGAAAGAATCACAGCTCACTCCACTAGGGCTGTGGCTTCCACATGGGTCTTCAAGAACGAGGCTTCTGTTGACCAGATATGTAAGGCAGCGACTTGGTCTTCACTGCACACTTTTGCCAAATTTTACAAATTTGATACTTTTGCTTCTTCGGAGGCTATTTTTGGGAGAAAGATTTTGCAAGCTGTGGTGCCTTCCGTTTAGGTAACCTGATTTGCTCCCTCCCTTCATCCGTGTCCTAAAGCTTTGGTATTGGTTCCCACAAGTAAGGATGACGCCGTGGACCGGACACACCAATGTTGGAGAAAACAGAATTTATGCTTACCTGATAAATTACTTTCTCCAACGGTGTGTTCGGTCCACGGCCCGCCCTGGTTTTTTAATCAGGTCTGATGAATTATTTTCTCTAACTACAGTCACCACGGTACCATATGGTTTCTCCTATATATATTTCCTCCTGTCCGTCGGTCGAATGACTGGGGTGGGCGGAGCCTAGGAGGGACTATATGGCCAGCTTTGCTGGGACTCTTTGCCATTTCCTGTTGGGGAAGAGAATATCCCACAAGTAAGGATGACGCCGTGGACCAGACACACCGTTGGAGAAAGTAATTTATCAGGTAAGCATAAATTCTGTTTTCTCTTCTTTTTATTAATTAGGAAGAATAAACAGCAGACATCAAAATGAGAATTACATAATGTAGTAAAACATATTTATATCGATTATCTAACAATAATAAACAAAAAAACTAGGCCAAAAAAAAATAAATTCTTCAATGAGCAAAAGTTTAGATAATTCAACCAAACCTATTCTCTGCGAATGAGAAAAATGAGATACAAGAAAAAGGAGTATCCTCTGTATGTGCATGTGACTAGTGACTGTGAACACTGTGTATCACGTGTGTGTGTGGGGGGGGGTGATGAGTGAACCCTCTATATGTGGTTGTAATCTCCTCTTGTGACAATGGACGTTAATTTGATTGTAGTTTAAAAAAAAAACAAAAAAAAAAACAACCTTTAGACTTGCCTGATGTTATTTTACAGCAAAACAATATAAATGTTTTGCAATTACAAGGTGTTTACTGTCCCTTTTAGTTTCTGGCATTCAGAGCATGTATGTATAGCAGATGCTCATGCACTCGGTCTACTGCTGTATCAGTTCCAGGGCTGCCAGCTGTTCTCCACAAAAATACTGGGCTGTCGGTGACTGGTAATGATGTAAGGTGAGATCACACAATGCCTCCCCCAAAAGCTCTACTATAGACCCCACTCTTGAACCCACAGTGTATATTTCTCTTGTTAAGTGTATCCAGTCCACAGATCATCCATTACTTATGGGATATTCTCCTTCCCAACAGGAAGTTGCAAGAGGATCACCCACAGCAGAGCTGCTATATAGCTCCTCCCCTAACTGTCATAACCAGTCATTCTGTTGCAAGCCTCAACCAAGATGGAGGTCGTAAGAGTGTGGTGTTTTATACTTAGTTTATTCTTCAATCAAAAGTTTATTTTTAAATGGTGCCGGAGTGTACTGTTTTTCTCAGGCAGTATTTAGAAGAAGAATCTGCCTGCGTTTTCTATGATCTTAGCAGAAGTAACTAAGATCCATGGCTGTTCTCACATATTCTGAGGAGTGAGGTAACTTCAGAGAGGGAATGGCGTGCAGGTTTTCCTGCAATAAGGTATGTGCAGTTAATATTTTTCTAGGGATGGAATTTGCTAGAAAATGCTGCTGATACCGAACTAATGTAAGCAAAGCCTTAAATGCAGTTATAGCGACTGGTATCAGGCTTATTAATAGAGATGCATACTCTTATAAAAATGTAATATAAAACGTTTGCTGGCATGTTTAATCGTTTTTATATGTATTTGGTGATAAAACTTATTGGGGCCTAGTTATTTTCCACATGGCTGGCTTGAATTTGGCCTAGAAACAGTTTCCTTAGGCTTTCCACTGTTGTAATATGAGTGGGAGGGGCCTATTTTGCCATTTTTTTGCACAGCAAAAATTACAGACACAGACATCCAGCTTCTTCCTGCATGATCCAGGACATCTCTGGAGGGCTCAAAAGGCTTCAAAGTCGTTTTTGAGGGAGGTAAAAAGCCACAGTAGAGCTGTGGCAGTTGTGACTGTTTGAAAAAAAAAAAAAAAAAAAAAAAAGTTTTTTATTATTTTTTGGGTATTAAGGGGTTAATCATCCATTTGCAAGTGGGTGCAATGCTCTGCTAACTTGTTACATACACTGTAAAAATTTCGTTAGTGTAACTGCCTTTTTTCACTGTTATTTCAAATTTTGACAAAATTTGTGTTTCTTAAAGGTGCAGTAACGTTTTTTATATTGCTTGTAAACTTGTTTAAAGTGTTTTCCAAGCTAGTCTCATTGCTAGTCTGTTAAAACATGTCTGACACAGAGGAAACTACTTGTTCATTATGTTTGAAAGCCATGGTGGAGCCCCATTGGAGAATGTGTACTAAATGTATTGATTTCACCTTAAACAGTAAAGATCAGTCTTTAAATATAAAAGAAATATCACCAGAAGATTCTGACCAGGGGGAAGTTATGCCGACTAACTCTCCCCACGTGTCAGACCCTTCGCCTCCCGCTCAGGGGATGCATGCTAATATGGCGCCAATTACATCAGGGACGCCCATAGCGATTACCTTGCAGGACATGGCTGCAATCATGAATAATACCCTGTCAGAGGTATTATCCAGGTTGCCTGAATTAAGAGGCAAGCGCGATTGCTCTGGGGTTAGGAGAAATACAGAGCGCGCAGATGCTGTAAGGGCTATGTCTGATACTGCGTCACAATATGCAGATCATGAGGACGGAGAGCTTCAGTCTGTGGGTGACATCTCTGATTCGGGGAATCCTGATTCAGAGATTTCTAATTTTAAATTTAAGCTTGAGAACCTCTGTGTGTTGCTTGGGGAGGTATTAGCTGCTCTGAATGACTGTAACACAGTTGCAGTACCAGAGAAATTGTATAGGCTGGATAAATACTATGCGGTACCGGTGTGTACTGATGTTTTTCCTATACCTAAAAGGCTTACAGAAATTATTAGCAAGGAGTGGGATAGACCGGGTGTGCCTTTTCTTTCATGTAATTAGCAAGAGTCCATGAGCTAGTGACGTATGGGATATACATTCCTACCAGGAGGGGCAAAGTTTCCCAAACCTCAAAATGCCTATAAATACACCCCTCACCACACCCACAAATCAGTTTTACAAACTTTGCCTCCTATGGAGGTGGTGAAGTAAGTTTGTGCTAGATTCTACGTTGATATGCGCTCCGCAGCAGGTTGGAGCCCGGTTTTCCTCTCAGCGTGCAGTGAATGTCAGAGGGATGTGAGGAGAGTATTACCTATTTGAATGCAATGATCTCCTTCTACGGGGTCTATTTCATAGGTTCTCTGTTATCGGTCGTAGAGATTCATCTCTTACCTCCCTTTTCAGATCGACGATATACTCTTTTATATATACCATTACCTCTACTGATTCTCGTTTCAGTACTGGTTTGGCTTTCTACTACGTGTAGATGAGTGTCCTGGGGTAAGTAAGTCTTTATTTTCTGTGACACTCTAAGCTATGGTTGGGCACTTTTATATAAGTTCTAAATATATGTATTCAAACATTTATTTGCCTTGACTCAGGATGTTCAACGTTCCTTATTTTCAGACAGTCAGTTTCATATTTGGGATAATGCTGAATTTATCATTTTTTTCTTACCTTAAAATTGTCTTTTTTTTCCTGTGGGCTGTTAGGCTCGCGGGGGCTGAAAATGCTTCATTTTATTGCGTCATTCTTGGCGCGGACTTTTTTGGCGCAAAAATATTTTTCTATTTCCGGCGTCATACGTGTCGCCGGAAGTTGCGTCATTTTTTTGACGTTTTTTCGCCAAAAGTGTCGGCGTTCCGGATGTGGCGTCATTTTTGGCGCCAAAAACATTTAGGCGCCAAATAATGTGGGCGTCTTTTTTTGGCGCTAAAAAATATGGGCGTCATTATTGTCTCCACATTATTTAAGTCTCATTATTTATTGCTTCTGGTTGCTAGAAGCTTGTTCACTGGCATTTTTTCCCATTCCTGAAACTGTCATTTAAGGAATTTGATCAATTTTGCTTTATATGTTGTTTTTTCTATTACATATTGCAAGATGTCCCAGATTGACCCTGAGTCAGAAGATACTACTGGAAAATCACTGCCTGGTGCTGGATCTACCAAAGTTAAGTGTATCTGCTGTAAACTTGTGGTATCTGTTCCTCCAGCTGTTGTTTGTAATGAATGTCATGACAAGCTTGTTAATGCAGATAATATTTCCTTTAGTAATACTACATTACCTGTTGCTGTTCCATCAACATCTAATACTAGTGTTCCTGTTAACATAAGAGATTTTGTGTCTAAATCCATTAAGAAGGCTATGTCTGTTATTCCTCCTTCTAGTAAACGTAAAAGGTCTTTTAAAACTTCTCATTTTTCAGATGAATTTTTAAATGAACATCATCATTCTGATTCTGATAGTGGTTCCTCTGGTTCAGAGGATTCTGTCTCAGAGGTTGATGCTGATAAATCTTCATATTTATTTAAAATGGAATTTATTCGTTCTTTACTTAAAGAGGTTTTAATTGCATTAGAAATAGAGGATTCTGGTCCTCTTGATACTAAATCTAAACGTTTAAATAAGGTTTTTAAATCTCCTGTAGTTATTCCAGAAGTTTTTCCTGTCCCTGATGCTATTTCTGAAGTAATCTCCAGGGAATGGAATAATTTGGGTAATTCATTTACTCCTTCTAAACGTTTTAAGCAATTATATCCTGTGCCATCTGACAGATTAGAGTTTTGGGACAAAATCCCTAAAGTTGATGGGGCTATCTCTACTCTTGCTAAACGTACTACTATTCCTACGGCAGATAGTACTTCCTTTAAGGATCCTTTAGATAGGAAGATTGAATCCTTTCTAAGAAAAGCTTACTTATGTTCAGGTAATCTTCTTAGACCTGCTATATCTTTAGCGGATGTTGCTGCAGCTTCAACTTTTTGGTTAGAAGCTTTAGCGCAACAAGTAACAGATCATAATTCTCATAGCATTGTTAATCTTCTTCAACATGCTAATAACTTTATTTGTGATGCCATCTTTGATATCATTAGAGTTGATGTCAGGTATATGTCTCTAGCTATTTTAGCTAGAAGAGCTTTATGGCTTAAAACTTGGAATGCTGATATGTCTTCTAAGTCAACTTTGCTTTCCCTTTCTTTCCAGGGTAATAAATTATTTGGTTCTCAGTTGGATTCTATTATCTCAACTGTTACTGGAGGGAAAGGAACTTTTTTACCACAGGATAAAAAATCTAAAGGTAAATTTAGGTCTAATAATCGTTTTCGTTCCTTTCGTCACAATAAGGAACAAAAGCCTGATCCTTCATCCTCAGGAGCGGTATCAGTTTGGAAACCATCTCCAGTCTGGAATAAATCCAAGCCTTTTAGAAAACCAAAGCCAGCTCCCAAGTCCACATGAAGGTGCGGCCCTCATTCCAGCTCAGCTGGTAGGGGGCAGATTACGTTTTTTTCAAAGAAATTTGGTTCAATTCAATTCACAATCTTTGGATTCAGAACATTGTTTTAGAAGGTTACAGAATTGGTTTCAAAATAAGGCCTCCTGCAAAGAGATTTTTTCTTTCCCGTGTCCCAGTAAATCCAGCGAAGGCTCAAGCATTTCTGAAATGTGTTTCTGATCTAGAGTTGGCTGGAGTAATTATGCCAGTTCCAGTCCTGGAACAGGGACTGGGGTTTTATTCAAATCTCTTCATTGTACCAAAGAAGGAGAATTCCTTCAGACCAGTTCTGGATCTAAAAATATTGAATCGTTATGTAAGGATACCAACATTCAAAATGGTAACTATAAAGACTATCCTGCCTTTTGTTCAGCAAGGGCATTATATGTCCACAATAGATTTACAGGATGCATACCTGCATATTCCGATTCATCCAGATCACTATCAGTTTCTGAGATTCTCTTTCCTAGACGAGCATTACCAATTTGTGGCTCTGCCGTTTGGCCTAGCAACAGCTCCAAGGATTTTTACAAAAGTTCTCGGTGCCCTTCTGTCTGTAATCAGAGAACAGGGTATTGTGGTATTTCCTTATTTGGACGATATCTTGGTACTTGCTCAGTCTACACATTTAGCAGAATCTCATACGAATCGACTCGTATTGTTTCTTCGAGATCATGGTTGGAGGATCAATTTGCCAAAAAGTTCATTGATTCCTCAGACGAGGGTCACCTTTTTAGGTTTCCAGATAGATTCAGTGTCCATGACTCTGTCTCTGACAGACAAGAGACGTCTAAAATTGGTTTCAGCCTGTCGAAACCTTCAGTCTCAATCATTCCCTTCGGTAGCCTTATGCATGGAAATTTTAGGTCTTATGACTGCTGCATCAGACGCGATCCCCTTTGCTCGTTTTCACATGCGACCTCTTCAGCTCTGTATGCTGAACCAGTGGTGCAGGGATTTCACAAAGATACATCAATTGATATCTTTAAAACCATTTGTACGACACTCTCTGACGTGGTGGACGGATCACCAACGTTTAGTTCAGGGGGCTTCTTTTGTTCTTCCAACCTGGACTGTGATTTCAACAGATGCAAGTCTGACAGGTTGGGGAGCAGTTTGGGGGTCTCTGACAGCACACAGAGTTTGGGAATCTCAGGAGGTGAGATTACCAATCAATATTTTGGAACTCCGTGCAATTTTCAGAGCTCTTCAGTCATGGCCTCTTCTAAAGAGAGAATCGTTCATTTGTTTTCAGACAGACAATGTCACAACTGTGGCATATATCAATCATCAAGGAGGGACTCACAGTCCTCTGGCTATGAAAGAAGTATCTCGAATTCTGGTTTGGGCGGAATCCAGCTCCTGTCTAATTTCTGCGGTTCATATCCCAGGTATAGACAATTGGGAAGCGGATTATCTCAGCCGCCAAACGTTACATCCGGGCGAATGGTCTCTTCACCCAGAGGTATTTCTTCAGATTGTTCAAATGTGGGGACTTCCAGAAATAGATCTGATGGCTTCTCATCTAAACAAGAAACTTCCCAGGTATCTGTCCAGATCCAGGGATCCTCAAGCGGAAGCAGTGGATGCATTGTTACTTCCTTGGAAGTATCATCCTGCCTATATCTTTCCGCCTCTAGTTCTTCTTCCAAGAGTAATCTCCAAGATTCTGAAGGAATGCTCGTTTGTTCTGCTGGTGGCTCCAGCATGGCCTCACAGGTTTTGGTATGCGGATCTTGTCCGGATGGCCACTTGCCAACCGTGGACTCTTCTGTTAAGACCAGACCTTCTGTCGCAAGGTCCTTTTTTTCCATCAGGATCTCAAATCCTTAAATTTAAAGGTATGGAGATTGAACGCTTGATTCTTAGTCAAAGAGGTTTCTCTGACTCTGTGATTAATACTTTTGTTACAGGCTCGTAAATCTGTATCTAGGAAGATATATTATAGAGTCTGGAAGACTTACATTTCTTGGTGTCTTTCTCATCATTTTTCCTGGCATTCTTTTAGAATTCCGAGAATTTTACAGTTTCTTCAGGATGGTTTGGATAAAGGTTTGTCTGCAAGTTCCTTGAAAGGACAAATCTCTGCTCTTTCTGTTCTTTTTCACAGAAAGATTGCTAATCTTCCTGATATTCATTGTTTTGTACAAGCTTTGGTTCTTATAAAACCTGTCATTAAGTCAATTTCTCCTCCTTGGAGTTTGAATTTGGTTCTGGGGGCTCTTCAAGCTCCTCCATTTGAACCTATGCATTCATTGGACATTAAATTACTTTCTTGGAAAGTTTTTTGTTTCTTTTGGCCATCTCTTCTGCTAGAAGAGTTTCTGAATTATCCGCTCTTTCTTGTGAGTCTCCTTTTCTGATTTTTCATCAGGATAAGGCGGTATTGCGAACTTCTTTTCAATTCTTACCTAAGGTTGTGAATTCTAACAACATTAGTAGAGAAATTGTGGTTCCTTCATTATGTCCTAATCCTAAGAATTCTAAGGAGAAATCATTGCATTCTTTGGATGTAGTTAGAGCTTTGAAATATTATGTTGAAGCTACTAAGAATTTTCGAAAGATTTCTAGTCTTTTTTGTTATCTTTTCCGGTTCTAGGAAAGGTCAGAAGGCCTCTGCCATTTCTTTGGCATCTTGGTTGAAATCTTTAATTCATCATGCTTATGTCGAGTTGGGTAAAACTCCGCCTCAAAGGATTACAGCTCATTCTACTAGGTCAGTTTCTACTTCCTGGGCTTTTAGGAATGAAGCTTCTGTTGATCAGATTTGCAAAGCAGCCACTTGGTCTTCTTTGCATACTTTTACTAAATTCTACCATTTTGATGTGTTTTCTTCTTCTGAAGCAGTTTTTGGTAGAAAAGTACTTCAGGCAGCTGTTTCAGTTTGATTCTTCTGCTTATAATTTCAGTTTTTTTCATTATAAGATTTAAACTTTATTTTGGGTGTGGATTATTTTCAGCGGAATTGGCTGTCTTTATTCTATCCCTCCCTCTCTAGTGACTCTTGCGTGGAAGATCCACATCTTGGGTAGTCATTATCCCATACGTCACTAGCTCATGGACTCTTGCTAATTACATGAAAGAAAACATAATTTATGTAAAAACTTACCTGATAAATTCATTTCTTTCATATTAGCAAGAGTCCATGAGGCCCACCCTTTTTGTGGTGGTTATGATTTTTTTGTATAAAGCACAATTATTCCAATTCCTTATTTTTTATGCTTTCGCACTTTTTTTTCTTATCACCCCACTTCTTGGCTATTCGTTAAACTGATTTGTGGGTGTGGTGAGGGGTGTATTTATAGGCATTTTGAGGTTTGGGAAACTTTGCCCCTCCTGGTAGGAATGTATATCCCATACGTCACTAGCTCATGGACTCTTGCTAATATGAAAGAAATGAATTTATCAGGTAAGTTCTTACATAAATTATGTTTTTCCCCACCTCCTATATTTAGAAAAATGTTTCCAATAGACGCCACTACACGGGACTTATGGCAGACGGTCCCTAAGGTGGAGGGAGCAGTTTCTACTTTAGCAAAGTGTACTACTATCCCGGTTGAGGACAGTTGTGCTTTTTCAGATCCAATGGATAAAAAATTGGAGGGTTACCTTAAGAAAATGTTTATTCAACAAGTTTTTATTTTACAGCCCCTTGCATGCATTGCGCCTGTCACGGCCGCGGCGGCATTCTGGTTTGAGGCCCTGGAAGAGGCCATCCATACAGCTCCATTGACTGAAATTATTGACAAGTTTATAGAACACTTAAGCTAGCTAACTCATTTGTTTCTGATGCCATTGTTCATTTGACTAAACTAACGGCTAAGAATTCCGGATTCGCCATCCAAGCGCGTAGGGCGCTATGGCTTAAATCCTGGTCAGCTGACGTGACTTCGAAGTCTAAATTACTCAACATTCCTTTCAAGGGGCAGACCTTATTCGGGCCTGGTTTGAAGGAAATTATTGCTGACATTACTGGAGGTAAGGGTCACACCCTTCCTCAGGACAGGGCCAAAGCAAAGGCCAAACAGTCTAATTTTCGTGCCTTTCGAAATTTCAAGGCAGGTGCAGCATCAACTTCCTCCGCTTCAAAACAAGAGGGAACTTTTGCTCAATCTAAGCAGGCCTGGAAACCTAACCAGTCCTGGAACAAAGGCAAGCAGGCCAGAAAGCCTGCTGCTGCCTCTAAGACAGCATGAAGGAACGGCCCCCTATCCGGCGACGGATCTAGTAGGGGGCAGACTTTCTCTCTTCGCCCAGGCGTGGGCAAGAGATGTTCAGGATCCCTGGGCGTTGGAGATCATATCTCAGGGATATCTTCTGGACTTCAAAGCTTCCCCTCCACAAGGGAGATTTCATCTTTCAAGGCTATCTGAAAATCAGATAAAGAAAGAGGCATTCCTACGCTGTGTGCAAGACCTCCTAGTTATGGGAGTGATCCATCCAGTTCCGCGGACGGAACAAGGACAGGGTTTTTATTCGAATCTGTTTGTGGTTCCCAAAAAAGAGGGAACCTTCAGACCAATTTTGGATCTAAAGATCTTAAACAAATTCCTCAGAGTTCCATCTTTCAAAATGGAAACTATTCGGACCATCCTACCCATGATCCAAGAAGGTCAGTACATGACCACAGTGGACTTAAAGGATGCCTACCTTCACATACCGATTCACAAAGATCATCATCGGTTTCTAAGGTTTGCCTTTCTAGACAGGCATTACCAATTTGTAGCTCTTCCCTTCGGGTTGGCTACAGCCCCGAGAATCTTTACAAAGGTTCTGGGCTCACTTCTGGCGGTTCTAAGACCGCGAGGCATAGCGGTGGCTCCGTGTCTAGACGACATCCTGATACAGACGTCAAGCTTTCAAGTTGCCAGGTCTCATACAGAGATAGTTCTGGCATTTCTGAGGTCGCACGGGTGGAAAGTGAACGAGGAAAAGAGTTCTCTATCCCCACTCACAAGAGTCTCCTTCTTAGGGACTCTTATAGATTCTGTAGAAATGAAAATTTACCTGACGGAGTCCAGGTTATCAAAACTTCTAAATGCTTGCCGTGTTCTTCACTCCATTCCGCGCCCTTCGGTAGCTCAGTGTATGGAGGTAATCTGCTTAATGGTAGCGGCAATGGACATAGTGCCATTTGCGCGCCTTCATCTCAGACCGCTGCAATTATGCATGCTGAGTCAGTGGAATGGGGATTACACAGATTTGTCCCCTCTGCTAAATCTGGATCAAGAGACCAGAGATTCTCTTCTCTGGTGGTTGTCTCGGGTACACCTGTCCAAGGGTATGACCTTTCGCAGGCCAGATTGGACAATTGTAACAACAGATGCCAGCCTTCTAGGTTGGGGTGCAGTCTGGGAATTCCCTGAAGGCACAGGGATCGTGGACTCAGGAGGAGAAACTCCTTCCAATAAATATTCTGGAGTTAAGAGCGATATTCAATGCTCTTCTGGCTTGGCCTCAGTTAGCAACACTGAGGTTCATCAGATTTCAGTCGGAGAACATCACGACTGTGGCTTACATCAACCATCAAGGGGGAACCAGGAGTTCCCTAGCGATGTTAGAAGTCTCAAATATAATTCGCTGGGCAGAGTACCACTCTTGCCACCTGTCAGCAATCCATATCCCAGGCGTGGAGAACTGGGAGGCGGATTTTCTAAGTCGTCAGACTTTCCATCCGGGGGAGTGGGAACTCCATCCGGAGGTGTTTGCTCAGTTGATTCATCGTTGGGGCAAACCAGAGTTGGATCTCATGACGTCTCGCCAGAACGCCAAGCTTCCTTGTTACGGATCCAGGTCCAGGGACCCAGAAGCAACGCTGATAGATGCTCTAGCAGCGCCTTGGTTCTTCAACCTGGCTTATGTGTTTCCACCGCTTCCTCTGCTCCCTCGACTGATTGCCAAAATCAAACAGGAGAGAGCATCTGTGATTCTGATAGCACCTGCGTGGCCACGCAGGACTTGGTATGCAGACCTAGTGGACATGTCATCCTTTCCACCATGGACTCTGCCTCTAAGACAGGACCTTCTGATACAAGGTCCTTTCAATCATCCAAATCTAATTTCTCTGAGACTGACTGCATGGAGATTGAATGCTTGATTCTATCAAAGCGTGGCTTCTCAGAGTCAGTCATTGATACTTTAATACAGGCACGAAAGCCTGTTACCAGGAAAATCTACCACAAGATATGGAGTAAATATCTTTATTGGTGTGAATCCAAGAATTACTCATGGAGTAAGGTTAGGATTCCTAGAATATTGTCTTTTCTCCAAGAGGGCTTGGACAAAGGATTATCAGCTAGTTCCTTAAAGGGACATATTTCTGCTCTGTCCTTTTGCACAAGCGTCTGGCAGAGGTTCCAGACGTCCAGGCATTTTGCCAGGCTTTGGTTAGAATTAAGCCTGTGTTTAAACCTGTTGCTCCCCCGTGGAGCTTAAACTTGGTTCTTAAAGTTCTTCAAGGAGTTCCGTTGGAACCCCTTCATTCCATTGATATTAAGCTTTTATCTTGGAAAGTTCTGTTTTTAATGGCTATTTCCTCGGCTCGGAGAGTCTCTGAGCTATCTGCCTTACAATGTGATTCTCCTTATCTGATTTTTCATGCAGATAAGGTAGGTCTAGAGCTGTGGCTTCCACCTGGGCCTTTAAAAATGAGGCCTTTGTTGAACAGATTTGCAAGGCCGCGACTTGGTCTTCGCTTCACACTTTTTCCAAATTTTACAAATTTGATACTTTTGCTTCTTCGGAGGCTGTTTTTGGGAGACAGGTTCTTCAGGCAGTGGTTCCTTCTGCTTAATCCTGCCTTGTCCCTCCCATCATCCGTGTACTTTAGCTTTGGTATTGGTATCCCATAAGTAATGGATGATCCGTGGACTGGATACACTTAACAAGAGAAAACATAATTTATGCTTACCTGATAAATTTATTTCTCTTGTAGTGTATCCAGTCCACGGCCCGCCCTGTCCTTTTAAGGCAGGTCTAAATTTTAATTAAACTACAATCACCACTGCAACCTATGTTTTCTCCTTTCTCTGTTTGTTTTCGGTCGAATGACTGGATATGACAGTTAGGGGAGGAGCTATATAGCAGCTCTGCTGTGGGTGATCCTCTTGCAACTTCCTGTTGGGAAGGAGAATATCCCATAAGTAATGGATGATCCGTGGACTGGATACACTACAAGAGAAATACATTTATCAGGTAAGCATAAATTATGTTTTTTCACAGCTGAGCGTTCATTTTACTGCTTGGCTGCCAGTAACATACGGATCAATAATTTTAGCTCTTTGGTTGCCAGTAACACAGATAAACAGAAGTGATTTGACCCCCTTTTGTAGATTTTAAAACTGCAGTGCATTTCAGATTCAAGTGTTTTGTCACTTTAATAGTGTTGCTTAAAGGGACAGTAAAGTCAAAATTAAACAAATTGTTTGGATTGGAATTTTAAACAACATCCCAGTTTACTTCTATTACTACCCAGGGTGCTGAACCAAAAATGGACCTGCTCCTAAGCTTAGATTCCTGCTTTTTCAAATAAAGATAGCAAGAGAATGAAAAGAAAATTGATAATAGAAGTAAATTAGAAAGTTGCTTAAAATTGCATGCTATATCTGAATCATTAAATAAAAAATGTGGGTTTAGTATCCCTTTAAGACATCTGGCAGCAGTGTTAGCAATTATGTATAATATTGCTATAAACAAATTTGCAAACACTGGTGCTGTAGACTTTGACACATGAACACTTATAAGCTCTTATCAGCCTACCTAGGTTTAATCTTCAACAAAGGATACCAAGAGAACAAAGCACATTTGAAAAAATAAGTAAATTGGAAAGTGGTTTAAAATTGCATGCTCTATCTGAATTTAAAAAAGTTTGCTTTTGACTTTACTGTCCCTTTAAACAGAGCTGTGACTTCATATACTGGCCTCCATGTCGTGTAACACAAACTGGTTATGCTACTCTAAAAATAGAAAATAAAAAAATCTACTTGTCTCACTTTCTGACGTGAAGCCGAAAAGCAAATTCTGTAACCTAGGTTTTGTTTTGAAGCAATTTGTAGGGAAAGTGAGACAAGAAGAATTTTTACACAAAAATGCAAGATGTTAAAAGGACAGTAAAGTCAATTTTTTTTCTTTCATGATTCGGATAGAGCATGCAACTTTAAACAACTTTCCAATTTACTTCTGTTATCAAATTTGCTCTGTTCTCTTGGTATCTTTTATTGAAGAGTAAAACTAGGTAGACTCAATAGAGCTCAGGAGTGTGCACGTGTCTTTAGAACTCTATGGCAGCAGTGTTTTGCAACATTATTTGTAGCTTTGTTATACGATACAAAACACTGCTGCCATAGAGTACTAAAGACACGTGCACACTCATGAGCTCTTATGAGCCTACCTAGTTTTACTCTTCAATAAAAGATACCAAGAGAACGAAGACAATTTGATAACAGAAGTAAATTGGAAAGTTGTTTAAAGTTGCATACTCTATCTGACTTTAATGTCCCCTTTCATTTACTTTTTATAAGAAAAATAACTTTTATTTAGCACATTATTGAATAGAAAAGCTTTTCAAGTTTTGTAGCCGTGTCCCATTTTGAAGTGGTTCTTAGGTCTCTAAATAAACAAAACCTTGTGTGGTGTAATATGAAATCATTCATAAGAAGTAGTTATACACTAATATAACTGACCTAATAAAATATTGTACCTTGAACTATTAAATATTTTCTGATGTGCACACGCAGGTTTTGTTCCCTTGCAGTTGGATACTACTGAAATATCTTTGATTTTTTTTTTTTCTTTCATGAAGAAAAGTGGAACAATTTTTCGCAGTTTATCAATTCTGGTTGTGTATTTTATATTAAAGGCATATTGTACTTTTTTTTTTTTTTTTTATTGTATGTTAAAGGGACATGTAATTCATTGTGTTTATTTTTTTTTTATTTTTATAACTGTATAATACAACAGATCAATTGAGCACAAATAATAATAAATACAACTATATGCTGCTTTTTTCATTTATAAGTTAGGAGTCTGGATAAAGACATTCATAGTGAAATTATTCAAATGCACAGGTCTAGTGTAATGATCCGAATGTGGAAGAAGGCGAACACTTGCAGCATTTGGCTCTTTCAGGGATGCATTTAATCTTGTGAAAGTGAAACGCATTAAGATCTGTGCAAATCCAGATCGTAGTGTGTCTCACTTTCACAAGAATAAATCCGGCTCTGAAATAGCCAAATGCTGCGTTCTGCATTCGGATCATAACAAATGATCCAAATGCACAGACCTATATTAAACTGGACTAGGACCCCCCCAAGGCAGAACATGCTGTGATCTGCGATATCATCACAGAAAACGCAGCATGTCTGCAGAAAGAAAATTGTGCCAGTTAAAATTAAATTTGTGCGTGCACTTCTCATTTCTGTTCCATTATAGCTCAATGTAAATATTTACTGCGGCTCCTCTCTCTTCACTATCCTCACCCTTCCTGAACACCAGTGCGGTACAGAGTGACGGCACAAAGGGGAAGCTGTGAAGGTGAGCTACATACACTGTGTGGTACAGAGTGATAGCACAAAGGGAAAGGTGAGCTACATACACTGTGTGGTACAGAGTGACAGCACAAAGGGGAAGGTGAGCTACATACACTGTGTGGTACAGAGTGATAGCACAAAGGGGAAGGTGAGCTACATACACTGTGTGGTACAGAGTGATAGCACAAAGGGAAAGGTGAGCTACATACACTGTGTGGTACAGAGTGACAGCACAAAGGGGAAGGTGAGCTACATACACTGTGTGGTACAGAGTGACAGCACAAAGGGGAAGGTGAGCTACATACACTGTGCGGTACAGAGTGATAGCACAAAGGGGAAGGTGAGCTACATACACTGTGCGGTACAGAGTGATAGCACAAAGGGGAAGGTGAGCTACATACACTGTGTGGTACAGAGTGACAGCACAAAGGGGAAGGTGAGCTACATACACTGTGTGGTACAGAGTGACAGCACAAAGGGGAAGGTGAGCTACATACACTGTGGTACAGAGTGACAGCACAAAGGGGAAGCTGAGCTACATACACTGTGCGGTACAGACTAACAGCACAAAGGGAAAGGTGAGCTACATACACTGTGGTACAGAGTGACAGCACAAAGGGGAAGTTGAGCTACATACACTGTGGTACAGAGTGACAGCACAAAGGGGAAGGTGAGCTACATACACTGTGTGGTACAGAGTGACAGCACAAAGGGAAAGGTGAGCTACATACACTGTGTGGTACAGAGTGACAGCACAAAGGGGAAGGTGAGCTACATACACTGTGTGGTACAGAGTGACAGCACAAAGGGGAAGGTGAGCTACATACACTGTGTGGTACAGAGTGACAGCACAAAGGGGAAGGTGAGCTACATACACTGTGTGGTACAGAGTGACAGCACAAAGGGGAAGGTGAGCTACATACACTGTGTGGTACAGAGTGACAGCACAAAGGGGAAGGTGAGCTACATACACTGTGTGGTACAGAGTGACAGCACAAAGGGAAAGGTGAGCTACATACACTATGGTACAGAGTGACAGCACAAAGGGAAAGGTGAGCTACATACACTGTGTGGTACAGAGTGACAGCACAAAGGGGAAGGTGAGCTACATACACTGTGTGGTACAGAGTGACAGCACAAAGGGAAAGGTGAGCTACATACACTGTGTGGTACAGAGTGACAGCACAAAGGGGAAGGTGAGCTACATACACTGTGTGGTACAGAGTGACAGCACAAAGGGGAAGGTGAGCTACATACACTGTGCGGTACAGAGTGACAGCACAAAGGGGAAGGTGAGCTACATACACTGTGTGGTACAGAGTGACAGCACAAAGGGGAAGGTGAGCTACATACACTGTGTGGTACAGAGTGACAGCACAAAGGGGAAGGTGAGCTACATACACTGTGCGGTACAGAGTGACAGCACAAAGGGGAAGGTGAGCTACATACACTGTGTGGTACAGAGTGACAGCACAAAGGGGAAGGTGAGCTACATACACTGTGCGGTACAGAGTGACAGCACAAAGGGGAAGGTGAGCTACATACACTGTGCGGTACAGAGTGACAGCACAAAGGGGAAGGTGAGCTACATACACTGTGTGGTACAGAGTGACAGCACAAAGGGGAAGGTGAGCTACATACACTGTGTGGTACAGAGTGACAGCACAAAGGGAAAGGTGAGCTACATACACTGTGTGGTACAGAGTGACAGCACAAAGGGAAAGGTGAGCTACATACACTGTGTGGTACAGAGTGACAGCACAAAGGGAAAGGTGAGCTACATACAATTAGCGGTTTAGAGTGACAGCACAAAGGGGAAGCTGTGAAGGTGAGTTACATACACTGCGTGGTACAGAGTGACAGCACAAAGGGGAAGGTGAGCTACATACACTGCGGTACAGAGTGACAGCACAAAGGGGAAGGTGAGCTACATACACTGTGCGGTACAGAGTGACAGCACAAAGGGGAAGGTGAGCTACATACACTGTGTGGTACAGAGTGACGGCACAAAGGGAAAGGTGAGCTACATACACTGTTGTACAAAGTGACAGCACAAAGGGGAAGCTGTGAAGGTGAGCTACATACACTGAGCGGTTTAGAGTGACAGCACAAAGGGGGAGGTGAGCTACATACAATGTGTGGTACAGAGTGACAGCACAAAGGGGAAGGTGAGCTACATACAATGTGTGGTACAGAGGGACAGCACAAAGGGAAAGGTGAGCTACATACACTGAGCGGTTTAGAGTGACAGCACAAAGGGGAAGGTGAGCTACATACACTGTGCGGTACAGAGTGACAGCACAAAGGGGAAGGTGAGCTACATACACTGTGTGGTACAGAGTGACGGCACAAAGGGAAAGGTGAGCTACATACACTGTGCGGTACAGAGTGACAGCACAAAGGGGAAGGTGAGCTACATACACTGTGCGGTACAGAGTGACAGCACAAAGGGGAAGGTGAGCTACATACACTGTGTGGTACAGAGTGACAGCACAAAGGGGAAGGTGAGCTACATACACTGTGTGGTACAGAGTGACAGCACAAAGGGGAAGGTGAGCTACATACACTGTGTGGTACAGAGTGACAGCACAAAGGGGAAGGTGAGCTACATACACTGTGGTACAGAGTGACAGCACAAAGGGGAAGCTGTGAAGGTGAGCTACATACACTGAGCGGTTTAGAGTGACAGCACAAAGGGGGAGGTGAGCTACATACAATGTGTGGTACAGAGTGACAGCACAAAGGGGAAGGTGAGCTACATACACTGTGCGGTACAGAGTGACAGCACAAAGGGAAAGGTGAGCTACATACACTGTGCGGTACAGAGTGACAGCACAAAGGGGAAGGTGAGCTACATACACTGTGCGGTACAGAGTGACAGCACAAAGGGGAAGGTGAGCTACATACACTGTGTGGTACAGAGTGAAAGCACAAAGGGGAAGCTGTGAAGGTGAGTTACATACACTGCGTGGTACAGAGTGACAGCACAAAGGGGGAGGTGAGCTACATACACTGCGGTACAGAGTGACAGCACAAAGGGAAAGGTGAGCTACATACACTGAGCGGTTTAGAGTGACAGCACAAAGGGGAAGGTGAGCTACATACACTGCGGTACAGAGTGACAGCACAAAGGGGAAGGTGAGCTACATACACTGTGCGGTTTAGAGTGACAGCACAAAGGGAAAGGTGAGCTACATACACTGTGTGGTACAGAGGGACAGCACAAAGGGAAAGGTGAGCTACATACACTGAGCGGTACAGAGTGACAGCACAAAGGGGGAGGTGAGCTACATACACTGTTGTACAAAGTGACAGCACAAAGGGGAAGCTGTGAAGGTGAGCTACATACACTGAGCGGTTTAGAGTGACAGCACAAAGGGGGAGGTGAGCTACATACAATGTGTGGTACAGAGTGACAGCACAAAGGGGAAGGTGAGCTACATACAATGTGTGGTACAGAGGGACAGCACAAAGGGAAAGGTGAGCTACATACACTGAGCGGTTTAGAGTGACAGCACAAAGGGGAAGGTGAGCTACATACACTGTGCGGTACAGAGTGACAGCACAAAGGGGAAGGTGAGCTACATACACTGTGTGGTACAGAGTGACGGCACAAAGGGAAAGGTGAGCTACATACACTGTGCGGTACAGAGTGACAGCACAAAGGGGAAGGTGAGCTACATACACTGTGCGGTACAGAGTGAAAGCACAAAGGGGAAGGTGAGCTACATACACTGTGTGGTACAGAGTGACAGCACAAAGGGGAAGGTGAGCTACATACACTGTGTGGTACAGAGTGACAGCACAAAGGGGAAGGTGAGCTACATACACTGTGGTACAGAGTGACAGCACAAAGGGGAAGCTGTGAAGGTGAGCTACATACACTGAGCGGTTTAGAGTGACAGCACAAAGGGGAAGGTGAGCTACATACACTGCGGTACAGAGTGACAGCACAAAGGGGAAGGTGAGCTACATACACTGTGCGGTACAGAGTGACAGCACAAAGGGGAAGGTGAGCTACATACACTGTGTGGTACAGAGTGACGGCACAAAGGGAAAGGTGAGCTACATACACTGTTGTACAAAGTGACAGCACAAAGGGGAAGCTGTGAAGGTGAGCTACATACACTGAGCGGTTTAGAGTGACAGCACAAAGGGGAAGGTGAGCTACATACACTGTGTGGTACAGAGTGACAGCACAAAGGGAAAGGTGAGCTACATACACTGTGGGGTACAGAGTGACAGCACAAAGGGAAAGGTGAGCTACATACAATTAGCGGTTTAGAGTGACAGCACAAAGGGGAAGCTGTGAAGGTGAGTTACATACACTGCGTGGTACAGAGTGACAGCACAAAGGGGGAGGTGAGCTACATACACTGCGGTACAGAGTGACAGCACAAAGGGAAAGGTGAGCTACATACACTGAGCGGTTTAGAGTGACAGCACAAAGGGGAAGGTGAGCTACATACACTGCGGTACAGAGTGACAGCACAAAGGGGAAGGTGAGCTACATACACTGTGCGGTTTAGAGTGACAGCACAAAGGGGAAGGTGAGCTACATACACTGTGTGGTACAGAGGGACAGCACAAAGGGAAAGGTGAGCTACATACACTGAGCGGTTTAGAGTGACAGCAAAAAGGGAAAGGTGAGCTACATACACTGTGTGGTACAGAGGGACAGCACAAAGGGGAAGATGAGCTACATACACTGTGCGGTACAGAGTGACAGCACAAAGGGAAAGGTGAGCTACATACACTGTTGTACAAAGTGACAGCACAAAGGGGAAGCTGTGAAGGTGAGCTACATACACTGAGCGGTTTAGAGTGACAGCACAAAGGGGGAGGTGAGCTACATACAATGTGTGGTACAGAGTGACAGCACAAAGGGGAAGGTGAGCTACATACAATGTGTGGTACAGAGTGACAGCACAAAGGGGAAGGTGAGCTACATACAATGTGTGGTACAGAGGGACAGCACAAAGGGAAAGGTGAGCTACATACACTGAGCGGTACAGAGTGACAGCACAAAGGGGAAGGTGAGCTACATACAATGTGTGGTACAGAGTGACAGCACAAAGGGGAAGGTGAGCTACATACAATGTGTGGTACAGAGTGACAGCACAAAGGGGAAGGTGAGCTACATACAATGTGTGGTACAGAGGGACAGCACAAAGGGAAAGGTGAGCTACATACAATGTGTGGTACAGAGTGACAGCACAAAGGGGAAGGTGAGCTACATACAATGTGTGGTACAGAGTGACAGCACAAAGGGGAAGGTGAGCTACATACACTGTGCGGTACAGAGTGACAGCACAAAGGGGAAGGTGAGCTACATACACTGTGTGGTACAGAGTGACGGCACAAAGGGAAAGGTGAGCTACATACACTGTGCGGTACAGAGTGACAGCACAAAGGGGAAGGTGAGCTACATACACTGTGCGGTACAGAGTGACAGCACAAAGGGGAAGGTGAGCTACATACACTGTGTGGTACAGAGTGACAGCACAAAGGGGAAGGTGAGCTACATACACTGTGTGGTACAGAGTGACAGCACAAAGGGGAAGGTGAGCTACATACACTGTGGTACAGAGTGACAGCACAAAGGGGAAGGTGAGCTACATACACTGTGGTACAGAGTGACAGCACAAAGGGGAAGGTGAGCTACATACACTGTGCGGTACAGAGTGACAGCACAAAGGGGAAGGTGAGCTACATACACTGTGTGGTACAGAGTGACAGCACAAAGGGGAAGGTGAGCTACATACACTGCGGTACAGAGTGACAGCACAAAGGGGAAGGTGAGCTACATACACACTGGTACAGAGTGACAGCACAAAGGGGGAGGTGAGCTACATACACTGTGGTACAGAGTGACAGCACAAAGGGGGAGGTGAGCTACATACACTGAGCGGTACAGAGTGACAGCACAAAGGGAAAGGTGAGCTACATACACTGAGCGGTTTAGAGTGACAGCACAAAGGGGAAGGTGAGCTACATACACTGTGCGGTACAGAGTGACAGCACAAAGGGAAAGGTGAGCTACATACACTGTGCGGTATAGAGTGACAGCACAAAGGGGAAGGTGAGCTACATACACTGTGCGGTACAGAGTGACAGCACAAAGGGGAAGGTGAGCTACATACACTGTGCGGTACAGAGTGACAGCACAAAGGGAAAGGTGAGCTACATACACTGTGCGGTATAGAGTGACAGCACAAAGGGGAAGGTGAGCTACATACACTGTGCGGTACAGAGTGACAGCACAAAGGGGAAGGTGAGCTACATACACTGTGTGGTACAGAGTGACAGCACAAAGGGGAAGGTGAGCTACATACACTGTGTGGTACAGAGTGACAGCACAAAGGGGAAGGTGAGCTACATACACTGTGGTACAGAGTGACAGCACAAAGGGGAAGGTGAGCTACATACACTGTGGTACAGAGTGACAGCACAAAGGGGGAGGTGAGCTACATACACTGTGTGGTACAGAGTGACAGCACAAAGGGGAAGGTGAGCTACATACACTGTGTGGTACAGAGTGACAGCACAAAGGGGAAGGTGAGCTACATACACTGTGTGGTACAGAGTGACAGCACAAAGGGGAAGGTGAGCTACATACACTGTGTGGTACAGAGTGACAGCACAAAGGGGGAGGTGAGCTACATACACTGTGTGGTACAGAGTGACAGCACAAAGGGGAAGGTGAGCTACATACACTGTGCGGTACAGAGTGACAGCACAAAGGGGGAGGTGAGCTACATACACTGTGTGGTACAGAGTGACAGCACAAAGGGGAAGGTGAGCTACATACACTGTGCGGTACAGAGTGACAGCACAAAGGGGGAGGTGAGCTACATACACTGTGTGGTACAGAGTGACAGCACAAAGGGGAAGGTGAGCTACATACACTGTGCGGTACAGAGTGACAGCACAAAGGGGAAGGTGAGCTACATACACTGTGTGGTACAGAGTGACGGCACAAAGGGGAAGGTGAGCTACATTTACCGTGTGGTGCAGCATTTATGATGGCAGCTGGTAATTTTTTTAGTTTTCTCCCTTGCCCCCTCTCTCAAGCTCGGTTTTTAAGTATGGATACACATTTCAATGCTGGGATCACTTCTGTGTTGTTTGATAATATAGAGACTCTATTTGTATGGTGCTAGATTACATCCTATTGCTGGCATTTTCCACTTTCCAGGTCAGATTTTCTAGATTACCTTGGGGTGACCTGTGTGTCTCATTCATTTTACTCCTCATTATCATTTCTCTTTTGGTTCTTCATTCCTCTCTGTCCCTACTGTTCATCACCCTCTTTCTGTCTCCAATACATAAACAGAATTTTAAGTCTCCCTGACCCATCCATGTTGGTCTCTGGATCTAGAGCTGAATTGCACTACAAAAATAGTATTTTTTTTACTTTGTTTTAGTTATAAAATCTGACTAAACATAAGGGTTCACAAGTCTTCCTCTGCTAACCTGATGCTTTGTGGTCTTCACGTGACCATATGAATAAAATATCTAATTCTGTGGAAAAAAAACAGTATATATCCTTGTGTTTTTACTACTTTCACTGACCTGCACCTAGAGGCATTGCCATTAGTTCTATTGTTAACTCACTGATTAGTATTCATTGATCACATTGTTTGACAAGTAAGAGACTTACCTTGTGCCCTTTCCTTGCCTTTCTTTTTGTACAGTTTTGTACATATTTGTGGTTAGGCCCATGTTGCTGTGGCTGCTTTCTTGTTTGTTAAATAGTTGCTTGTGCATATTTTATTGGTGAGAGCAGTCTTATGATATTTGTATGGTGTGTAGATTGCATCCTATCTTTCCTCAGCTGCCTTTATATCGCTTGATCCTTTAGGGAAGCATTGCTTGTGTAGTTAACCAGTGGATGAGGAGGAACAAAATCCTGCACCCAGTGGAAAAAGACTTTGCCAATCAACCAGCATGCTTGAGACTCCTCAGACCCACATAAAGGCTGCAGTCAGCAGGGGAAGTGTTGCATCTGAGACCAAACTAATATGTAGACTTAGTCAGTCCTGTTTTCCAGTGTTCAGGTCTGAGTGCTGTAATTAGCTCTGTTCTTTGAGACTGTTGGTGGCAGTGAATTTGTGCAGATGTCAGTGAGTGTGTGTGCGCCTCAGGGTTTGTGTTTGTCTGCACATGTAGTTTGCAGTACTTTAAAGGGCCATAATACCCAAATGTTTAAACACTTGAAAGTGATGCAGCATAGCTGTAAAAAGCTGACTAGAAAATATCCCCTGAACATCTCTATGTAAAAAAGAAAGATATTTTACCTCAAAAGTTCCTCAGTAGCCACCTCCCATTGTAAAGGACTTACTCTGCTGAGCTGAGGAGATTGTGAGGTAAAATATCTTCCTTTTTTACATAGAGATGCTCAGGTGATATTTTCCTGTCTGCGTTTTACAGCTATACTGCATCAGTTTCAAGTGATTTAGCATATGAGTATTATGTCCCTTTAAGCAATTGTATATGAGACTGTTAGTGGCAATGTATGTGTGCAGATATCTGTGTGTGTGCGCGCGCCTCAGGGTTTTCGGTTTGTCTGAACATGTAGTCTGCAGTACTTTGTAGTTTTGTATCACCGCTTCACATCAGGATGCTCTCTTCAAACACTGCTGGCCTCTGGCTGCACTGTGCACATTTTCCTTAACACAGAGTAGCAAGAATGAAACTCTGAATGGTAAACTCTCCACTTTTTAAATTCCTCAGTTGTAATGAAGATGTGCTATAACTTACTTTTTAATATATATATAAAATTCAAATACCCTGTGTTCCACCGCCCACTTAAAAAGTCAATATTTCTGTGAGCTAAAGGTTTGAATTGCTACAACAAAAGGTGCCCAAAGGAGAGAGCGCTGATTGGAGAACACATCAAACATTTAGCTCACAGAAACATTGACTTTTTAAGTTGGCCGGTGGAGTGTGGGGCATTGGAATTTTATATCTATATTAAAAAGTAAGTTATAGCACTTACTTCATTACATCTTCATTACAACTGATTAATTAAACTCCATCTAAAATATCACTAACACTCTGGATCTGATTTTAAAAAGGGGAGAATTTACCATCACTTTAACTAAAGCACCTTTTTTATTACTACATTTTACTTTTTTATTATTATTATTGAATTCAATTTTAAAATCGCCTGAAGAAATTTTTTTACAAAAAAAATCGCATTGCAGAAAGTGAATAAAATGCTGTGCCTCTGGGCTAGTACTATTTGTCATCCCCTGATATCTATCTATTTATCTATCCTGGTTGATATGTCATATGTCACTTCAGTCCCTAGATAGAATTATAATATTCTGGTTGATATGTCATATGCCACCTCAGTTAGCCTGAAGCTGAAGGTACTCCTATTTAATGGGTTGTTGTTGGTTTTTATCACCACAATTTCATAATATTTGTTTTAGTGAGCTCATTTAGAGCTGCTTTTTTTTTCCTCAGCTGGTTTCTGTCCCTCACACATACTGCAGTTCTTTCACATGATTAGTTTCCATTTAACACACTTTTAACGGCTCTTCTTGCACCCAAGTACTTCCTCATAATTTTTTTTATCTCACCCACCCTTCTCAAGACGTTTATCTATGTGTACAGACTCTGTTATTAGTGTTTTGTCATAGGCAAAACACTAAATGGGTGAATATGTCTTTATATGGTGACAAAGCTTTGAGCAAGTATTGTAAAATATTGGTATATGTCCACTAAAGTGGCAGAGTGTAGTGAAATATGTACTCTTTCTCCTACATCATCATCATAATAATAATAATAATAATAATATTGTTCTGAAGATGGCTTGATACAAAAGTTATTAGGGTTATTAGACTTGGATAATAATACTCTCCCTTAATATGTATCATAGCTAGGGGGGTAGATGAAGGCTACAGAACATGCACAGTGTTTTCCAGTTTAAAGTAACTCAGATATGAGGCAAATAAAGACGTACAATGTCCCTGCTTTATGCTGGCAGGCAGAAGTTAGGGACATGTTATTTATAACTGCTAATAATGGAAGCTATAGGATAAAGAAATCTTTACTCTAATCCCGCAGAACATGCTGTGATGTGAGATGCAAATGCATCATGTCTGCAGAAAGAGCAGGACACGTGCAGGGATGTTAGAGCTTTTGCTTTGCAGCGCTGCTCCACATCAGGCTGTTCTCTTTAAAAAGTGCTGTTTTTTGGCTGCACTGTGTAAGTTTTCCATAGCACAGTGCAGCCAGAGCAAAGATGACTTTGTTCTCAAGGATTTTTTCAGCCCGTACCCTAACTTTTCCTGGACCGCAAACCTATGTGTAAGATGTTCTTGTGAACAACGCATCCTTTTTTTTTTTTTTTTTACTACATTTTTACCATATAATTTGGGCTGTGCAATTAATTGCATGATGCAGTTATTCTCGATATGAGGCTATGCAATATTTGGCTGCAATTTTTTGCAAATCATGAGATTTGAAGTGGGTGGGAGAGTTTAACATAATATATGTGAATACATTTTGTGGCCTTCATTTTTGCCTTGTTAGGGTTACATGGTATATTTAAGGGCTGTTCTGTGTTATTTTATTAATACAATTGTTTCTCTACATTGTGGATTAATACTGTATATCCCCACTTAATATGTCTGACCCATTAGAGGGAACCTCCAGGGATTATAATGCAGTTCAGGAAACTTATGCTGTTCATTTTCCCTATTTATTTTGCAAAACTGTTCCAGTGGACTAAATTAACCAGTTTTGTGCTAATTGTGTTCCACATTTCCAGTTCCCAGGCCATAATTCTGTTAGTTTGTCAGACAGACATCTAGTGCACATGCCTGTCTATAGGGGGGGATAACACTGTTTTGTCACCTGAGTTCAAGAATACCTTAAAGAGAACTATGTCAGAGCTGTTCCCAGACCAAGGAAGCACAAATGTAAATCTGGAAATTTATCTCAACCCCCCCATTCACTCACAGGGGACTGAACATCTTGCTCTGCTACCACCTAGTTTACAAACCACTGAGTCCCTTTCTGAGAATTCTGAGTGTTACTCTGTAACTGAGACAGAGACTGACTCCACATTTAGATATACAGTGGATCATATTAGTTTCCTTCTACAGGAAGCTCTGAACACCTTAGAAATGTTGGAACAGACTACAGAATTTCCAAACCTGTAAATAAGTTGAATCAGGTTTTCAAAGCTCCGCCAAAAAGTCTCTTAGGCCTTTGAAGCTCCAGACTTGGTTACAGACAATATTGCCAAATAATGGAAGAGACCAAGCATTTCTTATACTCCGGACAGGTTCAAGAAGATGTATCCTCTTTCAGAAAAGAATCTGACAGCCTGAGAAGCAGTTCCTAAGGTAGATGGAGCTATTTCCACTGTGGCAAAAAGCACAACTATCCCTATGGAGGATAGTTCCTCATTTAAGGACCCAATGGACTGCAAATCGTAGTCTTTGCTGAGGAAATTATTTTTTCAATGAGCACTTCAGCTTAGACCAGCAGTGGCAATCACTTGTGTGGCGGCCGCAACATCCTTTTTGGTGTGATTCTTTCTCTCTCAGAAAGAACAGTCATCTGAGGATAATGTCTAATGATTTCACGTGCGATGCACATAAATTTAAAATTGATGTTAAAAATATGTCCATTGCTGTTCTGCAAAGGAGAGCTTTATGGCTTAATTTCTGGTCAGCTTGTATGGTCTCTAAGAATAGACTCTTGTCAATTCCCTTTGAGGATAAATTGCTTTTTGGATCAGAGTTAGGCTCTATCATTAAAACTATTACTAGAGGTAAATGAGCTTTTCTTCCTCTAGTCTAAGGAAAAATATAAGCAAACTAATCGTTTTTGTTCCTTTTACTCTGCAAGAGACCAGAAGTCCTTTTCCAATTAGAAGTCTGACTCCTCCAAACCTTCCTGGAAGCCAGGATCTTCCAAAAAAGCCAAATTCCAGTCAGAAATCTGCATGGAGGGAAGGCCACCTGTCCAGAGGATTCTCTGGTAGGGGCAGATTGATTTGGTTCAGAAGGCTTGGTGCAGATCAGTTCAGGATCCCTGGGTTCTCAACATTATATCCCTGGGTTACTGTATAGGATTTCGCACCAGGCCTCACTGGGAACGGTTTAATCAGTCTCACGTTCCAAAGATCCTCTAAAAGGCAGCTTCCTTTATTCAATGTGTTTGGTATTTAAAGAATTTGGGGTTAATACAACTTCTCTTAGCTTCTCAACGGGGAAAGGATTCTCTTGCAACCTCTTTATTGTCCCAAAGAAGGAGGACATCTACTGTCCCATTCTGGATCTAAAGCCCCTGAACAAATTTGTCATTCAAGTTGGAAATGGTTCGCATCATTTTGCCTCTGGTTCAAGAGGGTCAATTTATAACAACAATAGATTTGAAGGATGCTAATCTACACATCCCAATTCAAAAAGACCATTTCGAGTTTCTAAGATTTGCTTTTCTCAACAAGCATTGCCATTTTGTGACTCTACCTTTTGGTTTAGCCACTGCTCCTCGCATCTTCACAAAAGTTTTAGGGGCTCTGTTAGCAGTGATCAGAACACAGGGAATCTCCATTGCTCCTTATTTGGATGACATTTTGATCCAATCCCCGTCTTTCTTTCTCTGGCATCTTCTCATACACAGAAGGTGATTTGCTTCCTTCTGGAACATGGATGGAACAACAATGTTTTCAAGAGTTCATATATCCCTAGCTACAAGAGTACTCTTTCTGGGAGTGATAATAGACTCTGTTCATCTTTGTTCTCTTCAGTTATACATGCTTCAACCGTTGTCAAAGGATTGCTTTCATCTGTAACAGCAAATAGAGCTCAGTTCATCAGTCCTGGCCTACCTGAGCAGTGGTCACTACAGATGCAAACCTGATTGGTTGGGGAGTTCTGGAAGGCACAGGAAGTGTGGTCTCCTCAGGAGTTGCGGTTACCTATCAACATCATAGAACTTTATGTGATCCTTCGGGCTCTACATTTTTGGCCTTTTCTTAGACTGGAAAATGTATTTGTTTTCAGTCAGACAACGTCATAGCTGTGGTGTACATCAATCATCAAGGAGGGACTCTAAAGTTCCCTAGCTATGCAAGAAGATTCTCACATTCTGTCTTAGGCGGAGGAAAACCACTGCACTCCATCGGCTATTCACATTCCCGGTGTGAACTGGGAAGCAGATTACTTAAGCCGTCATTCGGTACATCCAGGAGAATTGTCCCTTCATCAGGACGTGTTCAATCAATTATCCCTGAGATGGGGTCTTCCAGAAATAGACCTTTATGGTATCCAAGATGAACCGCAAACTTTCAGTTTATTGCACAAGGTCAAGAGATCCAAGAGCTCAAATGACATGCTATAGTCTGTCCTTGGAATTTTCTACTGGTCTATCTATTTCCCCTGTTCTTCTTCCAGGATTGAATTGCAAGAATCAAACAGGAATTGGCTTTAGTAATTTCATAGCTCCCATGGCCCAGCAGAACTTGGTATGCAGATCTCATCCAAATGGAAGATCTGCTATCTCAAAGTGCATTATATTATCAGGATCTCAGATCTCTGAATTTGATGGTGTGGCGGTTGAATGCCTAGGCCTCAAAAGTAAAGGTTTCTCAGATTCTGTGATCTCCATACTTTTTTTGCAAACAATGAAACCGCTCACACAGAAGATTTACCATAAAGTTTGGAAAACTTATTTTCTCTGGAGTTCTTCTAGAGCTGTTTTTGTTTGTTTTTTGTTTTTTTTTTCTTCTTGGAAATCCTTTAGAATTCCCAGAATTCTTCATTTTTCTCCAGGATGGTCTGCAGAAAGGTTTATTGGTTTGTTCCTTTAAAAGGTCAGATATTGGTCTAATCTGTTTTGTTTCATAAAAGTTGGCAAAAATGCCTGATCACTTTTGTACAAGCCTTGGTGACAATTTGCCATATTAGTCCTATTTCTCCACCTTCAAATTTAAATCTGGTTCTATTTGTTTTGCAAGGTCCTCCCTTTGAACCTATGCATAATTTGGTCCTAAAATTGTTGTCTTGGAAGGTTCTTTCTTCTAGCCATCTCTTCAGCAAGATGAGTTCAGCAGTTTCTTCTGATCCTCCCTTTTTGTTTAATCATCAGGATTAAGCGGTTCTTAGAACCTAAATATGATTTTCTTCCTATGGTTGCATCTTCTGAGAATATTAACTAGGAAATTGTTGTTCCTTCTTTGTGTCCAAATCCTTTTATCTCTAAGGAAAGTCTTTTTTGCATAATTTTGATGTGGTCCGAGCCTTAAAAGTTTAACTTAAGGATACTAAGGATTTTAGACAGACATCTAGCTTGTTTGTCCATTCTTCAGGTACCAGGAAGGGTCAAAAGGCTGCAGCGGTGGCTTTAGCATCATGACAGAAGCAGGCAATATGTCAAGCTTTCTTGGTTGGGGGAAACGGTCTCCAAAAATAGTTATTGGCCATTCTACTAGATCTGTATCTACTTCTTGGGCCTTTAAGAAAGAGGCCTCCTTGGTAAAAAATTTGCAAGGTGGCAACTTGGTCTTCTATATTTATGCTTCTTTCAAAAGTGTTTTTGGTAGGAATGTCCTTCAGGCCTCAGTGTCATCCACCTGTATGTAACATGGACTCTCAGCTTGGGGGTTATTCCACATGTTATCGACACCTATGGACTCTTTTCATCTTACAAAAGAAAATAGAATTTATACTTACCGATCTTTCGGGATGAGGAGAGTCCATAGGACCTGCCCTATTTTTGTTGAATCTTGGCGACTGGTTCTTATTTGCACCTCTTAACCCTGCTTATAGTCTTTCCTACCATTTTTCTACCTCTCTCCTCTGCTCGACTATACGTTAACTGGAGAGTTGGAGGGATTAAAAGCACCACCTGGTTGGTGGAAAATATATCCCACAAGTTATGTACACCTATGGACTCTCCTCATCCCAAAAGAAATAAATTTATCAGAGAGAGAGATAAAAGAATGGATAAGAAAACATGATAGTCAGAACTCATTTTCACAGTTACCCACTAAGCCTTTGATATTCAATGGTTCCTTCTGTCTCCTTGCAAACAGTATAATGTTGTGAAACACCTGCAGCCTCAGATCATAAGAAAAAAGCCCATATCAAGATTGAGCAAAGTCTATCCCAGTCTAAAGGGAGGGGTGTGGCATCTTGGTGCTATTGCAGACATAACATAAAAGCTTTATGAAACTTGTGCATAAGAGTTTGAAAAATGCAGAACCATTGGCAGCTCGCAATTTCAGAATGGAATTACAGGACAAAATAAAGTATATTGTAGAGGGTTTTTTTTTTTTTTCTACATATACAATTTATCATTTTAAATTTACCATTTAAAAGTGTTTAATGTCCCTTTAATTTGTTAAAAAATGCTGATTATATAGCACACTTTGTCCCCAGGAACCCAAGTCAGATATTTGTGTGTTGGGCATTGTCAAATAATACACAGCAGTGAATTTGTTTTTATAGTAAAATCTCTAGCAAATGTTGCCCTCAATATAACAATATCATGTTTGTTCTAGAACCTCTTTCAATACACTTTTTTTTTTTTTTTATATATAAACGTGTCTTACTGATCTCTTTCTTTTGTGCCCACAGGAGGTCGAAGGGGCCTCTGCGGCAGCTGGCAATGACCGTGTACGGGATCTGCAGAGTGAAGTGGAAGGTGTCAAAAACATAATGTCACAAAATGTGGAGCGGATCCTGGCAAGAGGGGAAAACCTGGACCACTTGAGAAATAAAACTGAGGACCTGGAAGCCAGTGTGAGTATTTAGAGTCCAACATACCAGTTTCCGCAGGGTTCATTTTATCATTTCTGTCACATTCTTTTACTTTTCTTTATCTTTGATCTCTCCAAAATCATACTTTGTCACCATCTATGATCATACTGTATCTTCTCTGCCAGTTGTTAAAGGGATAGTAAACACTTAAAATGTTATTGTATAAAAAGAACGATAATCCCTTTATTTACCATTCCCCAGTTTTGCATAACTAACACTGTTATAGAAATATACTTTTTACATCTGTAATAACCTTGTATCTAAGCTTCTGCTGCCTGCCTCCTTATCTCAGATCTTTTGAGAGACTTGCATTTCAGGCAATTAGTGCAGACTCGTAAATAACTTCATGTGCACAATATTATCTATATGAAACACATGAACTAGCGCCCTCTACCTGTGAAAAACTGTCAAATGCAGAGGCGGCCATCAAGGGCTTAGAAATTAGCATATGAGCCTACCTAGGTTTAGATTTCAACTAAGAATAACAAGAGAACAAAGCAAATTTGATAAGTAAATTAGAAAGTGGTTTAAAATGACATGCCCTATCTGAATCATAATAGTTTTTAATTTGGACTTTACTATCCCTTTAATCTCTTAAACCATCACTTTACTCAATACTTGATAAGACCTGAGAGTCAGGGAGCTACAGCTCCTAAGTGTTTACTCCAAAAAGCTAGGAGTACTCGACATACTGTAGATCTTTCTATAAATGACTTCCCTGGCACCTATAAAGTTTGACAGTTAGTCAATGATGTGTCTTTTTCCTAAGCTACATAAATGTGTAGACCATAACAGAAGACAAGAGAAGAAGTACATCAGTCTGATCCTACCTAAAATGAATGGTAGCCTCAACATAACAGGCAATCCCCCTCTTTCTGTGAATAAAGATGTAGACCCCTGGCCTTAGACTTTGCAGTATTTCTACATAATGTATGGTTTGTACTGTACTGTCATCACCTCTATGCTTCCTTTGGTAGACCACCATGGTATTGTTGACTAAGTAAATTTTAAAATTGCATGCTCTATTTGATCATAAAAGAACATTTTGGGGTTTCATATCCCTTCTCTCCTAAACCAGTTGGCCAGTTTTGCTAAGAACCTTTCTGATGTCCTATAACCTCTTCCCCTTCTTCCTCTAGCTAATCTCAAACTCTCTAAAATACTTCTTTTTAAAACCACATATTTTTTAATTTCTCTTCTCTTTTCAGTCGGAACACTTCAAGACTACGTCTCAGAAAGTCGCCCGAAAATACTGGTGGAAAAATGCCAAGATGATTGCTATTATCTGTGTAGTGGTTGGGATCATTCTCCTTCTCATTATCCTCCTTGCCACAGGAGTTATCCCCACATAAATGGTGCTTGTGACTTCTACCTCTCCACCATGTATCTCCCCTGCTGAGGACTTACCCCTCGGCTCTTAACCTTGTCTGGCAGTCTTATGGAGAAGCCATGGGAATTTTATGGCATTACATTTTCTGATATCTCTGTACAAATACAACTCACACTTGATCCTAAAGCCTATTTATATTGTGTATGAAGAGTCGCTTCATCCATTAAAATCTCACCAATGAAGCATTATTGCTTGTACTAATATAGGTTATGGTTTCTACTGTATTTAGCATTTGGTGGAATTCTATTTTGGTGAAAGGAAATGACTCTGCATACACTATGTAGAATTTTACTTAAACTGTCAACATCCTGTACTCCGTGTACTACCATAAAGAATGATTAGCTAACATCTGGAACCTAGCAGATGTTTCCTAACGGTAGCAATAATCTGCCCTCTGTCCTATAATGTGAAATATTTTACTCCAGTGAGATACATTTTTCTGCTAATAAGTGTATTGTGTTTTCAATGTGGGGAAGCGTTTGTGGATAGACTGCAAAAATGACGAACATATGAGGATAATCTTACCTGGAGATAAATCCAACTTGGGTTTTAGTAGTAATAATAATTCTCCATACCTATATGCTTCTGACCTTCTCTGAAGCAAGTTCTCATTTATATGAGTAATGGGTGCATCTGTAATGTACCATTTACTAAATACCTTACATCAAAAATGAGAGCAGAAATACATAGTTATAAAAATACCCCTAGACGTCCTTCATATTTAGTTATTGTAATTTCTTTTATTGTAGTTTCTGTTAAACGTATTCGCTTATGCTCTATTTTTGCTTTGTGCTCTGCAAACTAACACACAATGCTGTTTTGTGCCTATAGGTCTATTAACAAAACTGCAGCTACCTCTAGGTCTAGTAACAAAACTGCAGCTGCCTCCTATAGTCTCTGAATAAAACCGTTATTGATGTGATGGGGTATAGTGTATTGAGCTTGTTGAAGTTTTTTTTTCCCTTAAGGTACATTTTAATGCAAAACACACATGGTCTAATTTGCATTACCAGGCCTAGATAACTGTGACCTGGTTATCATGGCTCTTGTAAACTGGTGGTAACATAAAACACATCCATAGACTTAACTCCATTAAGAAGTTCCAAGTGCCTACTTTTTTTTTTTTTTGGTGTTATCAATGGGATATCAGACTAGGGGGCATGCCTAGCAACTTAGGCAGCCCCTCATGATCCGATCCCGGGCTATGAAATTGCATGATCTCATTGACGATTGCGTGATTTAGTTTTTCTAGCAAGTGTTTACATCGCTTCAAGCAAGAAGCACTCTCACCTTACCAGTCTTTAAACACCAGGGTGCAGCCAGTAATAATAAGCTTTCAAGAAAAAATTGCACTCACTGGTTTTGAAAACAAACAGTGATTTATTCACGTGACGTTTCGGGGGATTCACCCCTTCCTCAGACGTCTGAGGAAGGGGTAAATAACCCCGAAACGTCACGAGAGTAAAACACTGTTTGTTTTCAAAACCGGTGAGTGCTATTTTTTTTTTATATATAATATATATATATATATATATATATATATATATATATATATATATATAATTATTTTTTTTAATTATATACACTTGCACATATACGTACACTCACACACACTTATTTAGCATTAGAATATTGCTTTCGTTTAATTTGCAGATACAAACCAATGCTGTCTTATCCTGTGCCGGACAATGTGTACCGGGGGTATTCATTCTTAAATCCTTATTAGTCAGATTGGTAGGAGGGAGAAAATATTCATATGAGATGCATCTTGGGGAGAGCTCTAAGAGATCTTTGGCATTTTTATGATGCCTCTTTAACAAAAAAAATAGTTTTACATTAATTTTGTGAATAATTTAACCTAGGGGCCTTTTTATTTTTTCTTTGCCTCGGTAAGAACATACAAATATTTTGCTGGTCTCTCCAGCACTGAATGGGGTTAGGAGGAGGGGCTATTGGTTCTAATGACCATAAATAATCGTAACGTTCCAGATTTGACTTTGTGACAAGCACATTCCAGAGATTTTTTATATCCATGTATGACCTGGAGATGAAGAGAATAAATGTATCTAGCTGTTAATTAAACCTCAGACCAGGGTAGTCAAGTGTTTATCATGGAGAGCTGGAGCCATATCCGATTATTGGGACTTTCTTGACTAAACCATTAAAGAAACATGACACTCAAAAAAATAAAAATCTCTTCTCATCTAAAAGAGTATTTGTAAAGTTCCCCTTTTTTTTTTTTTTTTTTTTTTTTTTTTAAATTCAAAAATAGATAATCCAATTATAAAACTTAATTTTTTTTCTGTGTGGGAGTTGCATTTCCTGTTACTTTCAGATTTTTTTCCCCATGCAAAAAAAATATTTTCATAGTTGCACTACTGCTGTTTTTATATACAGTATAGAAAATGCTGTAATCCAGCGTCCCTTTAATTGACTCGTATGTGTCAACACAGAGGTAATATAAAAAAAAAAACATGGTCTGTCTCCAGCTCTGGAGGATAATCATTAGACAACCCTGTTATACACAAATTCATTGGTCAAACTTTTGCACAGAATTAAACTATATCTATCTAGTGTCCTCTGTAAGCCTGTAATGCTCCTGGCAAACAGTAGAGGGCGCTCATGGCAAACCGCAGAGGGCAGGTGTGTAATACTAAATATACTAAAAGGTGGAAGTAAATTCTTACTATTGATGTACAAATACACAAACAAGCAGAGACTCAGAATAACATGAAGAACAATATGTTGTAAGCTTTGTAGTCAGTGAGTAGTTTAAACATGTCACTGTATAACACAGTAAGTCTGTAGATTAATATGTATATAATAAGCATATATATATATATATATACTGAACATGAGTGTGAAGCTCATTCTATTTCACTGTCCTGATGATTATAACAGATTTATTTATAAGATTAATATTAAAGACTTTATTTGGCTATTTTCTGCTGCATTTTCTTATTTCAGCTTTTGCACTGTACATAGCCCTCAGCTTCCACAGCTCTTATGTTACTTCCATACACCCTGCAACATTATACAGCTTGTATGTTTGTTTAGCTGCTTATAAAGCTACTCTACTTGAAAAAAAACTTGAAAGGCTGTTAAAGCAAGGGAGACTTCCGAGGGAATGAAACACTGTCTTTGTGGGAGGGGCTGCATCTATGTTGCTTCTAGAAAGCAGTGTATGTGTCAGCACTCGCCTTCTAACAACTTTACATTGGAAGTGAATACAAACCAAAAAGTGATTCTTGTAGTGTTGTTTAAAGGTACAGGAAACTCCAAAAAAAATTTTCATGATTTGGATAGAGCATACAATTTTAAACAACTTTTCAATTTACTTCTATTATCAGATTTGATTCATTTTTCTTGTTATCCTTTCCTGAAGGAACAGCATTGCACTACTGGCAGCTAGCTTAACACATCTAATTAGCCAATCACAAGAGACAAATGTGTGCAGGCACCAATCAGCAGCTGTCTATTTTTCAACAAGGAATACCAAGAGAACGAAGCACATTTGAAAATAGAAGTCCATTTAAAAGTGTCTTAAAATGACATGCTCTATCTGAATCATGCAAGTTTAATTTTGACTCTCCTGTCCCTTTTAAAAGTAACTTTAAAAACTGCCATTGTTAGGCTTACCTTTACAATATTAATGTAATAATTACAATCTGAGAATTTCTCCAACGCTCGGGTAATTAAAAGTATCAAGATTTTCTCATATTGTAAGTATTTTATTTAATAATTAAAAAAAACTGTGAAAGAGCACACAGACAATAAGAAGAATATAGATTTACAGGACATAAAAGCAACATTACAAAAAAAAAAGAAATTTTTAAATATTTTATTTAAAAATACTAGTGTGTCCTACTGCCATGCAGGGTTTAGTGCAATGATTCTCTTATTTTGGGGCGCATAGAAGAAAACCAATTGGGGAAAAAAAACAGAGCTTGTAACCAACATGAATATTTTAAAACAAGAAAGAAGAAATGGTCCCCATGGAATTATGGGCATAGCTTTAGAAGCTTGCATTAAAGGGACAGTCTGCTCCAGAACTTTCAATGTTTAAAAAGATAATCTCTTTATTACCCATTCCCCAGTTTTACATAATCAACATGGTTATATAAATACACTTTTTACCTCTGTGAGTACCTTCTATCTAATCCTCTGGAGACTGCCTCCTTATCTCGGTGCTTTTTACAAACTTGCATTTTAGTCAGTTTGTGCTAGTTAATGCATAATTCCATGGGAGTGAACACACATGAACTAGCACAGTCTGGCGGTGAAAAGCTAATTTAAGGGACAGTCAAGTCCAAAAAAACTTTCATGATTCAAATAGGGCATGTAATTTTAAACAACTTTCCCATTTACGTTTATCTCCCATTTTGCTTTGTTCTCTTGGTATTCATAGTTGAATGCTAAACCTAGGAGGTTCATATGCCAATTTCTTAAAGACCTTGAAGACTACCTCTAATCTAAATGCATTTTGACCGTTTTTCACCACTAGAGGGCTTTAGTTCATGTGTTTCATATATATAACATTGAGCTCATGCACGTGAATTTACCGAGGAGTGAGCACTGATTGGCTAAAATGCAAGTCTGTCAAAAGAACTGAAATAAGGGGGCAGTCTACAGAGGCTTAGATACAAGGTAACCAGGTAAAAAAACATAATTTATGTAAGAACTTACCTGATAAATTCATTTCTTTCATATTAGCAAGAGTCCATGAGCTAGTGACGTATGGGATATACATTCCTACCAGGAGGGGCAAAGTTTCCCAAACCTCAAAATGCCTATAAATACACCCCTCACCACACCCACAAATCAGTTTAACGAATAGCCAAGAAGTGGGGTGATAAGAAAAAAGTGCGAAAGCATATAAAATAAGGAATTGGAATAATTGTGCTTTATACAAAAAAAACATAACCACCACAAAAAAGGGTGGGCCTCATGGACTCTTGCTAATATGAAAGAAATTAATTTATCAGGTAAGTTCTTACATAAATTATGTTTTCTTTCATGTAATTAGCAAGAGTCCATGAGCTAGTGACGTATGGGATAATGACTACCCAAGATGTGGATCTTTCCACGCAAGAGTCACTAGAGAGGGAGGGATAAAATAAAGACAGCCAATTCCTGCTGAAAATAATCCACACCCAAAATAAAGTTTAATGAAAAACATAAGCAGAAGATTCAAACTGAAACCGCTGCCTGAAGTACTTTTCTACCAAAAACTGCTTCAGAAGAAGAAAACACATCAAAATGGTAGAATTTAGTAAAAGTATGCAAAGAGGACCAAGTTGCTGCTTTGCAAATCTGATCAACCGAAGCTGCATTCCTAAACGCCCAGGAAGTAGAAACTGACCTAGTAGAATGAGCTGTAATCCTTTGAGGCGGAGTTTTACCCGACTCAACATAGGCATGATGAATTAAAGATTTCAACCAAGATGCCAAAGAAATGGCAGAAGCTTTCTGGCCGTTTCTAGAACCGGAAAAGATAACAAATAGACTAGAAGTCTTTCGAAAAGACTTAGTAGCTTCAACATAATATTTCAAAGCTCTAACAACATCCAAAGAATGCAACGATTTCTCCTTAGAATTCTTAGGATTAGGACATAATGAAGGAACCACAATTTCTCTACTAATGTTGTTGGAATTCACAACCTTAGGTAAAAATTCAAAAGAAGTTCGCAACACCGCCTTATCCTGATGAAAAATCAGAAAAGGAGACTCACAAGAAAGAGCAGATAATTCAGAGACTCTTCTGGCAGAAGAGATCGCCAAAAGGAACAAAACTTTCCAAGAAAGTAATTTAATGTCCAATGAATGCATGGGTTCAAAAGGAGGAGCTTGAAGAGCCCCCAGAACCAAATTCAAACTCCAAGGAGGAGAAATTGACTTAATGACAGGTTTTATACGAACCAAAGCTTGTACAAAACAATGAATATCGGGAAGATAAGCAATCTTTCTGTGAAAAAGAACAGAAAGAGCAGAGATTTGTCCTTTCAAGGAACTTGCAGACAAACCTTTATCTAAACCATCCTGAAGAAACTGTAAAATTCTCGGAATTCTAAAAGAATGCCAAGAAAAATGATGAGAAAGACACCAAGAAATGTAAGTCTTCCAGACTCTATAATATATCTCTCTAGATACAGATTTACGAGCCTGTAACATAGTATTAATCACAGAGTCAGAGAAACCTCTTTGACCAAGAATCAAGCGTTCAATCTCCATACCTTTAAATTTAAGGATTTGAGATCCTGATGGAAAAAAGGACCTTGCGACAGAAGGTCTGGTCTTAACGGAAGAGTCCACGGTTGGCAAGAGGCCATCCGGACAAGATCCGCATACCAAAACCTGTGAGGCCATGCCGGAGCTACCAGCAGAACAAATGAGCATTCCTTCAGAATCTTGGAGATTACTCTTGGAAGAAGAACTAGAGGCGGAAAGATATAGGCAGGATGATACTTCCAAGGAAGTGATAATGCATCCACTGCCTCCGCCTGAGGATCCCGGGATCTGGACAGATACCTGGGAAGTTTCTTGTTTAGATGAGACGCCATCAGATCTATTTCTGGAAGTTCCCACATTTGAACAATCTGAAGAAATACCTCTGGGTGAAGAGACCATTCGCCCGGATGCAACGTTTGGCGACTGAGATAATCCGCTTCCCAATTGTCTATACCTGGGATATGAACCGCAGAGATTAGACAGGAGCTGGATTCCGCCCAAACCAAAATTCGAGATACTTCTTTCATAGCCAGAGGACTGTGAGTCCCTCCTTGATGATTGATGTATGCCACAGTTGTGACATTGTCTGTCTGAAAACAAATGAACGATTCTCTCTTCAGAAGAGGCCAAGACTGAAGAGCTCTGAAAATTGCACGGAGTTCCAAAATATTGATCGGTAATCTCACCTCCTGAGATTCCCAAACTCCTTGTGCCGTCAGAGATCCCCACACAGCTCCCCAACCTGTAAGACTTGCATCTGTTGAAATTACAGTCCAGGTCGGAAGAACAAAAGAAGCCCCCGAATTAAACGATGGTGATCTGTCCACCACGTCAGAGAGTGTCGTATAATCGGTTTTAAAGATATTAATTGAGATATCTTTGTGTAATCCCTGCACCATTGATTCAGCATACAGAGCTGAAGAGGTCGCATGTGAAAACGAGCAAAGGGGATCGCGTCCGATGCAGCAGTCATAAGACCTAGAATTTCCATGCATAAGGCCACCGAAGGGAATGATTGTGACTGAAGGTTTCGACAAGCTGAAATCAATTTTAGACGTCTCTTGTCTGTCAAAGACAGAGTCATGGACACTGAATCTATCTGGAAACCCAGAAAGGTTACCCTTGTCTGAGGAATCAATGAACTTTTTAGTGAATTGATCCTCCAACCATGATCTTGAAGAAACAACACAAGTCGATTCGTATGAGATTCTGCTAAATGTAAAGACTGAGCAAGTACCAAGATATCGTCCAAATAAGGAAATACCACAATACCCTGTTCTCTGATTACAGACAGAAGGGCACCGAGAACCTTTGTAAAAATTCTTGGGGCTGTAGCTAGGCCAAACGGCAGAGCCACAAACTGGTAATGCTTGTCCAGGAAAGAGAATCTCAGGAACTGATAGTGATCTGGATGAATCGGAATATGTAGATATGCATCCTGTAAATCTATCGTGGACATATAATGCCCTTGCTGAACAAAAGGCAAGATAGTCCTTACAGTTACCATTTTGAATGTTGGTATCCTTACATAACGATTCAATATTTTTAGATCCAGAACTGATCTGAAGGAATTCTCCTTCTTTGGTACAATGAAGAGATTCGAATAAAACCCCAGCCCCTGTTCCAGAACTGGAACTGGTATAATTACTCCAGCCAACTCTAGATCTGAAACACATTTCAGAAATGCTTGAGCTTTCACTGGATTTACTGGGACACGGGAAAGAAAAAATCTCTTTGCAGGAGGTCTTATCTTGAAACCAATTCTGTACCCTTCTGAAACAATGTTCTGAATCCAAAGATTGTGAACAGAATTGATCCAAATTTCTTTGAAAAAACATAACCTGCCCCCTACCAGCTGAGCTGGAATGAGGGCCGCACCTTCATGTGGACTTAGAAGCTGGCTTTGCTTTTCTAGAAGGCTTGGATTTATTCCAGACTGGAGATGGTTTCCAAACTGAAACTGCTCCTGAGGAAGAAGGATCAGGTTTTTGTTCTTTGTTGAAACGAAAACGATTATTAGCCCTGTTTTTACCCTTAGATTTTTTATCCTGTGGTAAAAAAGTTCCTTTCCCACCAGTAACAGTTGAGATAATAGAATCCAACTGAGAACCAAATAATTTGTTACCCTGGAAAGAAATGGAAAGTAGAGTCGATTTAGAAGACATATCAGCATTCCAAGTTTTAAGCCATAAAGCTCTTCTAGCTAAAATAGCTAGAGACATAAACCTGACATCAACTCTGATAATATCAAAAATGGCATCACAGATAAAATTATTAGCATGTTGCAGAAGAATAATAATATTATGAGAATCATGATCTGTTACTTGTTGCGCTAAAGTTTCCAACCAAAAAGTTGAAGCTGCAGCAACATCAGCCAATGATATAGCAGGTCTAAGAAGATTACCTGAACACAGATAAGCTTTTCTTAGAAAGGATTCAATTTTCCTATCTAAAGGATCCTTAAACGAAGTACCATCTGACGTAGGAATAGTAGTACGTTTAGCAAGGGTAGAAATAGCCCCATCAACTTTAGGGATTTTGTCCCAAAATTCTAATCTATCAGATGGCACAGGATATAATTGCTTAAAACGTTTAGAAGGAGTAAATGAATTACCCAAATTATTCCATTCTCTGGAAATTACTTCAGAAATAGCACCAGGAACAGGAAAAACTTCTGGAATAACCACAGGAGATTTAAAGACCTTATCTAAACGTTTAGATTTAGTATCAAGAGGACCAGAATCCTCAATTTCTAAAGCAATTAGTACTTCTTTAAGCAAAGAACGAATAAATTCCATTTTAAATAAATATGAAGATTTATCAGCATCAACCTCTGAGACAGAATCCTCTGAACCAGAAGAGTCATTAGAATCAGAATGATGATGTTCATTTAAAAATTCATCTGTATAAAGAGAAGTTTTAAAAGATTTTTTATGTTTACTTAGAAGGAGGAATAACAGACATAGCCTTCTTAATGGATTCAGAAACAAAATCTCTTATGTTATCAGGAACACTCTGAACATTAGATGTTGATGGAACTGCAATAGGTAATGGTACATTACTAAAGGAAATATTATCTGCATTAACAAGTTTGTCATGATAATTAGTACAAACAACAGCTGGAGGAACAGCTACCAAAAGTTTACAGCAGATACACTTAGCTTTGGTAGTTCCAGCACCAGACAGCGATTTTCCTGAAGTATCTTCTGACTCGGATGCAACGTGAGACATCTTGCAATATGTAAGAGAAAAAAACAACATATAAAGCAAAATTGATCAAATTCCTTAAATGACAGTTTCAGGAATGGGAAAAAATGCCAAGGAACAAGCTTCTAGCAACCAGAAGCAATGAAAAATGAGACTTAAATAATGTGGAGACAAAAGCGACGCCCATATTTTTTTTAGCGCCAAATAAAACGCCCACATTATTTGGCGCCTAAATGCTTTTGGCGCCAAAAATGACGCCACATCCGGAACGCCGACATTTTTGGCGCAAAAGAACGTCAAAAAAATGACGCAACTTCCGGCGACACGTATGACGCCGGAAACAGAAAAAGATTTTTTGCGCCAAGAATGACGCAATAAAATGAAGCATTTTCAGCCCCCGCGAGCCTAACAGCCCACAGGGAAAAAGTCAAATTTTTAAGGTAAGAAAAAATGATTGATTCAAATGCATAATCCCAAATATGAAACTGACTGTCTGAAAATAAGGAATGTTGAACATCCTGAGTCAAGGCAAATAAATGTTTGAATACATATATTTAGAACTTTATAAAAAAGTGCCCAACCATAGCTTAGAGTGTCACAGAAAATAAGACTTACTTACCCCAGGACACTCATCTACATGTTTGTAGAAAGCCAAACCAGTACTGAAACGAAAATCAGCAGAGGTAATGGTATATATAAGAGTATATCATCGATCTGAAAAGGGAGGTAAGAGATGAATCTCTACGACCGATAACAGATAACCTATGAAATAGACCCCGTAGAAGGAGATCACTGCATTCAAATAGGCAATACTCTCCTCACATCCCTCTGACATTCACTGCACGCTGAGAGGAAAACCGGGCTCCAACCTGCTGCGGAGCGCATATCAACGTAGAATCTAGCACAAACTTACTTCACCACCTCCATAGGAGGCAAAGTTTGTAAAACTGATTTGTGGGTGTGGTGAGGGGTGTATTTATAGGCATTTTGAGGTTTGGGAAACTTTGCCCCTCCTGGTAGGAATGTATATCCCATACATCACTAGCTCATGGACTCTTGCTAATTACATGAAAGAAACATAATTTATGTAAGAACTTACCTGATAAATTAATTTCTTTCATATTGGCAAGAGTCCATGAGCTAGTGACATATGGGATATACAATCCTACCAAGAGGGGCAAAGTTTCCCAAACCTCAAAATGCCTATAAATACACCCCTCACCACACCCACAATTCAGTTTAACGAATAGCCAAGCAGTGGGGTGATAAAGAAAGGAGTAGAAAGCATCAACAAAGGAAATTTGGAAATAATTGTGCTTTATACAAAAAAATCATAACCACCATAAAAAGGGTGGGCCTCATGGACTCTTGCCAATATGAAAGAAATGAATTTATCAGGTAAGTTCTTACATAAATTGTTTTCTTTCATGTAATTGGCAAGAGTCCATGAGCTAGTGACATTTGGGATAACAATACCCAAGATGTGGATCTCCACTCAAGAGTCACTAGAGAGGGAGGGAATAAAATAAAAACAGCCATATTCCGCTGAAAAAATTAATCCACAACCCAAAAAAATAAGTTTATTTTCATTTTTGAAAGAAAAAAACTTAAATCAAAAGCAGAAGAATCAAACTGAAACAGCTGCCTGAAGACCTTTTCTACCAAAAACTGCTTCCGAAGAAACAAATACATCAAAACGGTAGAATTTAGTAAATGTATGCAAAGAGGACCAAGTTGCTGCTTTGCAAATCTGATCAACTTAAACTTCATTCTTAAAAGCCCACAAAGTGGAGACTGATCTAGTAGAATGAGCTGTAATTCTCTGAGGCGGGGCCTGACTCGACTCCAAATAAGCTTGATGAATCAAAAGTTTCAACCAAGAAGCCAAGGAAATAGCAGAAGCCTTCTGACCTTTCCTAGGACCAGAAAATAAAACAAATAGACTGGAAGTCTTCCTGAAATCTTTAGTAGCTTCCACATAATATTTCAAAGCTCTTACCACATCCAAAGAATGTAAGGATCTTTCCAAAGAATTCTTAGGATTAGGACACAAGGAAGGGACAACAATTTCTCTACTAATGTTAGAATTCACAACCTTAGGTAAAAATTGAAAAGAAGTCCACAAAACTGCCTTATCCTGATGAAAAATCAGAAAAGGAGACTCACAAGAAATTGCAGAAAACTCAGAAACTCTTCTAGCAGAAGAGATAGCCAAAAGGAACAACACTTAACAAGAAAGTAGTTTAATGTCCAAAGAATGCATAGGTTCAAATGGAGGAGCCTGTAAAGCCTTCAGAACCAAATTAAGACTCCAAGGAGGAGAAATTGATTTAATAACAGGCTTAAGACGAACTAAAGCCTGTACAAAACAGTGTATATCAGGAAGTATAGCAATCTTTCTGTGAAATAAAACAGAAAGAGCGGAGATTTGTCCTTTCAAGGAACTTGCAGACAAACCCTTATCCAAACCATCCTGAAGAAACTGTAAAATTCTAGGAATTCTAAAAGAATGTCAGGAGAATTTATGAGAAGAACACCATGAAATGCAAGTCTTCTAACTCTATAATAAATCTTTCTAGAGACAGATTTACGAGCTTGTAACATAGTATTAATCACTAAGTAAGAGAAACCTCTATGACTTAGTACTAAGCGTTCAATTTCCATACCTTCAAATTTAATGATTTGAGATTCTGATGGAAAAACGGACCTTGAGATAGTAGGTCTGTCCGTAACGGAAGTGGCCAAGGCGGGCAACTGGACATCCGAACCAGATCCGCATACCAAAACCTGTGTGGCCATGCTGGAGCCACCAGCAACACAAATGATTGTTCCATGATGATTTTGGAGATCACTCTTGGAAGGAGAACTAGAGGCGGGAAAATGTAAGCAGGATGATAACATCAAGGAAGTGTCAGCGCATCCACTGCTTCCGCCTGAACATCCCTGGACCTGGACAGGTATCTGGGAAGTTTCTTGTTTAGATGAGAGGCCATGAGATCTATCTCTGGAAGACCCCACACCTGGACAATCTGAGAAAACGCATCTGGATGGAGAGACCACTCCCCTGGATGTAAAGTCTGGCGGCTGAGATAATCCGCCTCCCAATTGTCTACACCTGGGATATGCACCGCAGAGATTAGACAGGAGCTGGATTCCGCCCAAACAAGTATCCAAGATACTTCTTTCATAGCTTGGGGACTGTGAGTCCCACCCTGATGATTGACATATTCCACTGTTGTGATATTGTCTGTCTGAAAACAAATGAACGGTTCTCTCTTTAGCAGAGGCCAAAACTGAAGAGCCCTGAGAATTGCACGGAGTTCTAAAATATTTATTGGTAATCTCGCCTCTTGAGATTTACAAACCCCTTGTGCTGTCAGAGATCCCCAAACAGCTCCCCAACCTGAAAGACTCGCATCTGTTGTGATCACAGTCCAGGTTGGCCGAACAAAAGAAGCCCCTTGAACTAAACGATGGTGATCTATCCACCATGTCAGAGAGTGTCGTACATTGGGATTTAAGGATATTAATTGTGATATCTTTGTATAATCCCTGCACCATTGATTCAGCATACAAAGCTGTAGAGGTCTCATGTGAAAACGAGCAAAGGGGATCGCATCCGATGCTGCAGTCATGAGACCTAAAACTTCTATGCACATAGCCACTGAAGGGAATGACTGAGACTGAAGGTGCCGGCAGGCTGCAACCAATTTTAAACGTCTCTTGTCTGTTAGATTCAGTGTCCATGACTCTGTCTCTATCTGGAAGCCTAAAAAGGTGACCCTTGTCTGAGGAATCAAGAAACTTTTTGGTAAATTGATCCTCCAACCATGTTTCCGAAGAAACAACACTAGTTGATTTGTGTGAGATTCTGCAGTACATAAAGACTAAGCTAGTACCAAGATATCGTCCAAATAAGGAAACACTGCAATACCCTGTTCTCTGATTACAGAGAGTAGGGCACCCAGAACCTTTGAAAAGATTCTTGGAGCTGTTGCTAGGCCAAACGGAAGAGCAACAAATTGGTAATGCTTGTTTAGAAAAGAGAATCTCAGGAACTGATAATGTTCTGGATGAATCGGAATATGAAGGTATGCATCCTGCAAGTCTATTGTGGACATATAATGTCCTTGCTGAACAAAAGGCAGAATAGTCCTTATAGTCACCATCTTGAAAGTTGGTACTCTTACATAACGATTCAAAATTTTCAGATCCAGAACTGGTCTGAATAAATTTTCCTTCTTTGGGACAATGAATAGATTTGAATAAAACCCCAAACCTTGTTCCTGAAGAGGAACTGGCATAATTACCCCTGAAGACTCCAGGTCTGAAACACACTTCAGGAAAGCCTGAGCTTTAACTGGATTTGCTGGTATACGTGAGAGAAAAAATCTTCTCACAGGAGATCTTACTCTGAATTCTATTTGATACCCTTGAGAGACAATGCTCTGAATCCATTGATTTTGGACAGATTTTATCCCAATATCCTTGAAAAACCTTAATCTGCCCCCTACCAGCTGAGCTGGAATGAGGGCCGCATCTTCATGCAGACTTAGGGGCTGACTTTGGTTTCCTAAATGGCTTGGATTTATTCCAATTTGAGGAAGGCTTCCAAATGGAAGCAGATTCCTTGGGGAGAGGATTGAGTTTTTGTTCCTTATTCTGACGAAAGGAACGAAAATGGTTAGAAGCCTTAAATTTACCCTTAGGTTTTTTATCCTGAGGCAGAACAACTCCCTTTCCCCCAGTGACAGTTGAAATAATAGAATCCAACTGTGAACCAAATAAATTGTTACCTTGGAAAGAGAGTAATCTAGATTTAGATGTCATATCAGCATTCCAAGATTTAAGCCACAAAGCTCTTCTAGCTAATATAGCTAAAGACATGGATCTAACATCAATTTTGATAATATCAAAAATGGCATCACAAATAAAATGATTAGCATATTGCAGTAAGCGAATAATGCTAGATAAATCAGAATCCAATTCCTGTTGTGCTAAATTCTCCAACCAGAAAGTTGATGCAGCCGCAACATCAGCCAAAGAAATTGCAGGTCTGAGAAGATGACCTGAATATAAATAGGCCTTCCTTAGATAAGATTCAAGCTTCCTATCTAAAGGATCCTTAAAGGAAGTACTATCTTCCATAGGAATAGTGTTACGTTTAGCAAGAGTAGCCCCATCAACTTTGGGGATTTTTTCCTAAAACTCTATAGATTTTGCTGGTAAAGGATACAATTTTTAAACCTTGAAGAAGGAATAAAAGAAGTACCTGGCTTATTCCATTCCTTAGAAATCATATCAGAAATAGCCTCAGGAATAGGAAACACCCCTGGAGAAACCACAGGAGGTTTAAAAACAGCATTTAAATGTTTATTAGACTGAACGTCAATAGGACTGGTTACCTCAATATCCAAAGTAATTAACACTTCTTTTAATAAAGAACGCATATACTCTATTTTAAATAAATAAGTAGATTTGTCAGTGTCAATGTCTGAGGAAGGATCTTCTGTATCAGATAGATCCTCATCAGAAGAGGATAAATTATTATGTTGTTGGTCATTTGAAATTTCATCAACTAAATGAGAAGTTTTAAAAGACCTTTTACGTTTATTAGAAGGTGGAAATGCAGACAAAGCCTTCAGGATAGAATCAGAAACAAATTCTTTAAAATTTACAGGTATATTATGCACATTAGAAGTTGAAGGAACTGCAACTGGCAATGTACTATTACTGATGGATACACTATCTGCATGTAAAAGTTTATCATGACAACTATTACAAATGACATTCGGCGAAATAATTTCTACAATTTTACAACAAATGCACTTAGCTTTGGTAGAACCGATGTCAGGCAGCAATGTTCCAGCAGAAACTTCTGAGGCAGGATCAGATTGAGACATCTTGCAAAATGTAAGAGAAAAAAACAACATATAAAGCAAAATTATCTATTTCCTTATATGACAGTTTCAGGCATGGGAAAAAATGCAAATAGCATAGCCCTCTGAAAGAAAAAAAGGCAAGAGGCAAACATCAATGGGGTATTGAAATAATGAAAAAAGTTTGGCGCCAAGTATGATGCACAACCTAACTTAAACTTTTTTGGCGCCAAAAATAACCGGAAATGACACACTCGCGTCACTAATGACGCAACCGTGTGAAAGGTCTCGGCGTCAAGTATGACGCCGGAAATAACGAAGTTGCGTCATAGATGTATTTTTTCGCGCCAAAAATGACGCAATAAAGTTTATCATTTGACGCACCCGCGGGCCTAATACCGCCCGCAATTTGCAAGAAGTAGTCAATTGAAAAAAAAGACTAAACCCCAGGTAAGAAATACATTTCTTTAAAAAAAATTTATATTCCCCAAATATAAAAATGACAGTCTGCAGAAGGAAAAACATGAACCTGACTCGTGGCAAATATAAGTAAAATACATATATTTAGAACTTTATATAAATGCATAAAGTGCCAAACCATAGCTGAGGTGTCTTAAGTAATAAAAAACATACTTACCAAAAGACACCCATCCACATATAGCAGATAGCCAAACCAGTACTAAAACAGTTATCAGTAGAGGTAATGGTAAATATGAGAGTATATCGTCGATCTGAAAAGGGAGGTAGGAGATGAATCTCTACGACCGATAACAGAGAACCTATGAAATAGACCCCCGTTAGGGACTAGACAGAGTCTGCCCAGCATAAATAACAGCTGTTAAATGTTTCCACATTTAGCATAAGGGTAATTGTTCTCCACAGAAAATGTCAACAGCTGTGTGGCACTATAAAGTAGCTGGTTGGGGCAGTGTAATACTTTGCATTATAATATTAATATCTTATTAAATGGATAGGAAAGTCAAAATTAAACTTGTATGATTCAGATAGAGCAGGTCATTTTAAGACACTTTTAAATTCACTTCTATTTTCAAATGTGCTTTGTTCTCTTAGTATCCCTTGTTAAAAAATGAATATGCCCATATCATACACTAGTGGGAGCTGCTGCTAATTGGTGCCTGCACACATTTGTCTCTTGTGATTGGCTAAATAGATATTTTCAGCTTCCTGTCAGTAGTGCAATGCTGTCCCTTCAGCAATGGATAACAAGAGTCATAAAAGAAAATTTTGGGGTTTACTATCCCTTTAAGGTTAGTTGCATAATTTAACATAAATTAATTTATTGACAATGCATCTAACATTTAAAAAAAATATCAGCAAATGTTTGGTTAGAGGGTCAGTAAAATCAGCCATTAAAAATGTTCTGGGGAGATCATTGGATAATAAAGATTGCAGCGCTACGGGGCTTTTGTATACAACTGCTCAAGCTAATCCGCCTGGTCTGCTGCCTGTAAGGTGCCCTTGTAAATGTGGGGAATGCGGACCTCTCTGCACAATTAGTGTAGAACAGCTGGTCACTAAAAACAGATGTAAAGTGCAAACCAGGGATGCTGAGGAGAGGTGGAATAATCCTGAAGATGAGAACAGGACCCTTTTAAGGGAAAAGGGTTTAAACCCTGAATAAGTATTAAAGGACCACTAAATACCGTACAATTGCATAATAAATGTGCATAATGGAAAGACAATTCAATAACACTTACTCTGAATTTCAAATAAGCAGGAGATTTTTTTTTGACAAATTTATTTTTCCCTATTTACCAGCCCCCTGTATCATGTGACAGCTATCAACCAATCACAGACTAGTATAGTATACCCTGTGAACTTGTGCACATACTCAGTAGGAGCTGGTACTTAAAGGGACATGAAACCCAAAAAATGTCTTTCACGATTCAGAAAGAGAAAACAATTTTAAACAACTTTCCAATTTACTTCTATTATCTAATTTGTTTCATTGCACCACAAACAGGACGTAAGCCCTAAGGCAAAGCAAAGGGACTGGCCTTTATGCACGCCTCAGAACTAGGGGTTTAGAAGCCAGAATAAGTCTAATATGTTAGTACAGACAAAATGACCTTGTGATAAGAGGTCTTTTGGCAGAGGATATAAGAATGAAAGCACCAACTAAATGCAAAAGGAGATCTGCAAAACAAAATGTTTCAAGGCAAAACCACCACTAAGAATTGTGTAGGACTATGGGCACCATGACAGTAGGAGAGAAAATGTAAGCTATGGGAAGGTCCCAAGGGTTGGTTAGTGCACCCACAAAGGTTGCCTGAGAATTTTTGATTCTGGCTCCATACAGAACAACTTTGAAGGGCTGTATTATGTTATTCAGCTTAGGACAGGGTTTTGGAGACTTAAAGGGACGTGTAAGTCAAATTAAAAAGATTAAAACATATCTAGTGCCAAGTTTACTTTTTTTCATGTAGTATCCTTTGTTTGAGATTTAGCTCCTTTCCATGAGAGCATACCTAAATAGGCTTATCATCATCATACACATGTCTTGAGCACAACAAGGCAGCAGTGTTTGAAACAATAAATATATACACTGTTGCAAATACTACTGCCATATAGTGCACAATCCAGAGCCTACCTCAGTATATATATAATGGGAAGGAGTAAAGTTTTAACAAAATATACAAAGAAAAAGAGGTAAATTTAAGATTAAAGTAAATTGAAAGTTGTTTTTACTTATATTGCACTCTCTACCTGAGTCATGAATTTTGACTCCCACATCTTTTTAAGTTATTATAGCATGACTGAGTGTGCCACCATGATGACTCATGACTGTAGCGGTATTAGTTGATTGTTCACCACATAATAATTTGACGGAATCTTGCCCTCCCTGTCTTCCAACATATTGGTGAGCTTACACAAAAACAGAGAAATACTTAAACTAGAGAATGAACAATAGTGGAACAGCATCTTTTTGCCTAGAATATGCCTTCAAAGACAGGGACTTTCCTGTATTATATCAGTCTGGTCCAGCCCATGAAAATACCCGTCAATCCCTCTCTGAATGAGAGACATGGCAAACCCCAGACATATGTACCCGCCTAGTATGGGCCTTATTAGTGAGATGCATTTATATCTCCCTAAGCACATTAGGTAATGGATCCATGTCTGGTTTCCTGACAACAACCTTAGAGAGACAATTTCTAAGGGTCATAATGTGCATACAGAAAAATAGAGAAGCACTCAAACAAGGAAACAAACAATAACATAATAGCCCTTTACAGAGAGGAACTGCCTGATAAGCACAGTCAGTTCTTGAAATACCAGGAAATCCCCCTCTGAACAAGAGATTTGGCAAATTACAGACGTACGTTTCAGCCTAGTGTGGGCCTATTAAATGGTGAGAGTCACCACTCAAGGGGACAATAGACACTATACTATTCATTCATCCTTGACTGCTTCATGTCACAGGCTGGCATCTGTGGTGACAATTATCCAGTTCTGTTGGAGTCAGTGACGTGCAGTGACGTCAGAGGCTGGTGAGGCAGTGGCTTAGATACGCCTTCATTCTTTAGATATCCTTTGTTGAAGAAATAGCAATGCACATGGGTGAGCCAATCACATGAGGTATCTATGTGCAGCCACCAATCAGCAGCTACTGAGCATATTTAGATATGATTTTCAACAAAGGATATCAAAAGAATGAAGACAATTAGATTTTAGATGTAAATTGGAAAGTTATTTAAATTGCATGTTCTTTCTAAATCATGAAAGAAAACATATGGGTGTCTTGGAAAACTGGTCAACTTAGTAAACATCTGATTTTAGTCTAAAGGATGTAACAGAAACACTTGCCAGATAACAAAATGCTTGCTCTGATTATGAGATCTAGAAATCCATGCCCATTAAAATATGTTTAAAACATACTTTTTACTTTAATGCTGCAAATTATGATTATAGATTCTTTCATTATTCAGTAAATATAAAAATGTCTTGATCCAGTGGCGGCTGGTGAAATTTAAAGACGGCTGGTGAAATTTAAAGAAGACGCTTGACCCCACCCCTTTAAATAAAGCCACACCATCAGATGGCACTACCAATTCATTAATTAAATAAATACAAGGTAGACAGAAACACATACACAGAGGGTTAGAGAGAGAAAGAGAGAGAAAGAGAAAGACACACACAGAGGGTTAGAGAGAGAGAGAGAAAGAGAGAGAAAGAGAAAGACACACACAGAAGGTTAGAGAGAGAGAGAGAGAGACACACACAGAGGGTTAGAGAGAGAGAGAAAGAGAGAGAGAGAGAGAGAGAGACACACAGAGGGTTAGAGAGAGAGAGAGAGAGAGAAAGAGAGAGATAGACACACACAGAGGGTTAGAGAGAGAGAGAGAGAAAGAGAGAGAGAGACACACAGAGGGTTAGAGAGAGAAAGAGAGAGAGAGACACACACACAGAGGGTTAGAGAGAGAAAGAGAGAGAGACACACAATCACACACAGAGGGTTAGAGAAAGAGAGAGAGAGGCACAATCAAACACAGAGGGTTAGAGAGACACATAAGGGATGAGAGTCAGAGGGGGAGGAAGAGAGACAGAGAGACCATGGGGGAGAACAACATATAAGGAGAGAGATGGATAGATAGATATAGATAGATAGAGAGAGAGAGACACACACACAAGGGGGGAGGGAGAGAGACCACTGCATTTTTAAGCAATAAAACAGCAGAGCTACAGAGAGTTCAGAAAGTGAAGGCAAGCTGTTAAGTTGAGGAAACAAAATACAAAAACGATCCTTCAACTGCTGTTAAAGAGTAAAAACACAAAAAACACTAAATCACATTCATTAAATTATAATTTTCACTAACAGAATCCCTTTCAGTGAAATCTAAGGTTGTAGAACTTACTTCAAAGATGTGTCTTAAACACTGCTTATTGACTGAATCTCTTCCTGCTCTGCCTCTGTCTGTATTAAGGAAGTGACAGTGGCACATTCCACTGCACTTAGAGGGGAAGTACAGAACTCTCTTTTTCACTTTAGCAAAAGCTGGCAGCTTCACAGCACAGCAACAAAATAAATGAAAGTAGTTTTTTTCCGTTTTTGTTTTGTTTTATATGATTTAACATCCAGCCCCAACCCTAAGTTCCACTGACTAATGCCTCTCACTAGATTGGTTCAGCCCAAATAGGACTGCCTCAAATAAGCAATTATGGGACATGCAATGAGCTTAACCACTTTAATCCAGTAGGTGGCGCAGCATGTTGTGTAATGGTGGGCAGACCTGCTTGTGCCTCTCCATTGCACAACATGTATCTGTGAAAAAAAAAATGCTGGGGAAAAAAATTGCAATTTTTTTATTTTATTTTTTTAAAGCCCATAAAAAAATATATATTTTTGCCCATATGAGAGGTGAAGCACTGCCTCACCTGCCTCTAATGACTGCACATCACTGGTTGGAGTCCTACTTACCACTAAATGAGGGAGTCACACGCAGTGATAGAGATAATAACCTGTGATTTATTGCTTAAAGGTAAAAAAGTAAGGTGTGTCAAATCAGGCAAAACAAATGGTTTCAAAAGCCGCTGCTGTAATTCCAAGGAATCTCATACAATTGCTTCTAAAAATCTCTTGTTGACAGCAGATATATTGTAGGCACGCCAGTAGGACTTGGCATTGAGCAGGAATGAGTTATTCTGTTATGAGGGATGGGTCCTAAGAAGATCCAAGTAGACAGGATCAGGACGCTGTTTAAGATGATAACTCTCCACCCATAATATTTAAGAGACAGCAGCAAATGTATGAGGTCATATTAGTCTGCAAGTTGAGGCTTTAATGATAATGCTGACTAGGGAAGGATGGAGGCCCAGAGAAGGGCAGTAAGGATCATGTAGATCCAAAGGTCTGAAACTAGGCAGAATGGCTATAGCCACAAATTGAAAATGTTGGTGGCCAGTGGTAAAAAGGTGAAACGGGTGAGTAGGGGAATACAGGTAAGTCTTTTGGAGGTTAGTAATCAATAATGTACTGACCAGGTCGCATAGCCCCCATTTTATAAAGATTTGGGGACAGTGACCATGTAATAACTTTCTATAGTTTTTAAAAAAACACTGGATTAATCTTTTGCAGCTGCACAATAAAATTATTATTTATAATATTATTTATAATTTAATATTTTGTTTATTAATTCACTAAAGCCTCAGCACCACTAACCATTGGGATTTCATATTTTTTATTGACTTTACCAACAACATATGTAAAACCTTTGAGGTTCATCTGATCTGTCTTCCCAACAGTCTAACATTTAGGGCCCCTGTCTAATAAAACATTCCCAAAGTTTACCAAAAATCATGATACTGCAAGTGACTGAGGGTAGAAACAAGTATTTGATTTGGTTTTACAAAGTTATTCTGCGTGGCCCTGTCTATTCTTCTCTTGTCCACTCACAGGTAGAAAATATAGAAAGAAATAATATTATGTAAAGAAATGAATACATGACATTAACCCAGTCAAGTTAAAGTGATAGTAAAGGTACCTATCTAATGCTTCTGCTGTCTGCCCCCCTGTAAAATATCTTTTTTTCAAAATGCCAAGGCAAGTAGCAGCCCGAATGGCCTATTAAATTTAATAGACCATGCCCATGTGGTCACAAATGGAATTCCCTGTTAGGTAAATGTAAACAGAGAATTGCCACTGTAACTGTGATTAATTATTTACTGGGATCGTTCCCAGTTAGCGGATGTTTGCCAGTTGGCATATCTGACTGAGTTACAACCCCTTGGACCACAACCAGCATAAAAGAAAAATGAAGTCTGATGTCAATGCTAATAATTAGCGATTATTTTATCATTGTATTTTTAAGACAAGTGAGTGCCCTAAGTAAGAGTGCCTTTACTTTTTAAAAGTACTTTTTTTTTTCTTTGAAGCTCCTCCTTTAAAGGGACAGTCTAGTCAAAATTAAACTTTCGTGATTCAGATAGGGCATGCAATTTTAAACAACGTTTCATTTTACTTATAATCTAACATTTGTTTTGTTCATTTGGTATTCTTTGCTGCAATCTAAACCTAGGTAGGCTCAAACTAGTTTCTAAACTGTTAAAAACACCTCCTGTCTAAGTGCATTTTGACAGTTTTTCACAGTTAGACAGAGCTAGTTCACGTGTGCCAGAAAGATAACACTATGCTCACTCCCATGGAGTTATTTAAGAGTCACCACTGATTGGCTAAAATGCAAGTCTGTCAAAGGACTGAGATAAGGGGGCAGACTGCAGAGGCTTAGATACAAGGTAATCACTCAGGTAAAAAGTGTATTAATATAACTGTGTTTGTTATGCAAAACTGGGAAATGGGTAATAAAGGGATTATCTATCTTTTTAAACAATAAAAATTCTGAAGTATAATATCCCTTTAATAATTAAAAGTTTAAAACCTTTCATTACTAAAGAATATATGTTGTTTTCACACATAGGGCTAGACTGCAAGTGGAACGCTTATGTATCACGTGCCCATAAACAGCAATTTCGCCCATTTACAGGTGTGCAATAAATAACCAGCTATTACAAGTAGCTGGTTATTGCTACCGTGAGCTTGCAGTTGCAATTAGCGCTTAGATCTCTGGCTAATTTTCTAAATGTCCCCCAACTGGCCCCTAAATTAAGTGTGGTGTATTTTAGTAAAATAAAAAAAATCTGCGTTTTTATTTTTTGAAAAGTAACTGCACAAAGCAGTTTTTAATGGTTAAAAATGGCTGGTGTGGGATGTTAGAAAAAAAAAAAAAAGGCACTGAATAGTGCCTTTACATTGCAGTCTATGGGAACTGTGTGTTCCCTGTAAATATATATGTATATGCTTATATACATATATATTTATGTGTTAATATATCTATATACACATTAACACATAAATATATATGTATATAGTCATATACATATATATTTACAATCTGCTGCCCATCGCTTCGCTGTGCAATGCTTCTGTGAAATGCGAACGCAAGGTCATGCTCACACTGCACCTCACTTGTAATAAAAGGCAAAAGACAAAACAGAGGGACGCCTCATGTGTAGATCAGCCAAAACGTTCCAGAAGCATTTAAAGGTGTAGCCAAATCAATAATCACATTTAGCAATAGCACTTATGTCAAGGTACCTGTGAAATAACATTTAATAAACTACAGATGTATGACATCATTTAATATTTCATTTTTGGCTAATATCTAAATTGATATGAATTGGTCTCACTATAGCCCCTGCCCCCTCACTGCTTAAGACAAGTTGAGAAAAAGAAAGGGAAACATTTGGTTCAATTAGTGAAGGCAGTTCATTTCAAAGATATGTTTATCACATGGCTCTCTCAAGTTTGATTTCCTGATCTTTCTTCCATGTAAGAAAAGTTATCAGGTAATGACCCCATGGGGAGATATACAGACATACTGTCTGTAGGAAAAATCTTTGAGGCTTAAGTGTATGCAGAGAAGAACCAGTCTTACAGGGGGAAGTGACCATTCACACTTCGATACAAATTGGTACATGCTGAGTTTTCAATAAACACAGACATCCCAACTCTCCCTGAAGTTCAGGGAGTCTCCCTGATTGTAATAGAAACTCCCTGATGCCATCAAATGGAATGCAATCTCCCTGAAACTCCAAGTACCATGATCCAATGTGGCACAAATAAATGGTTATGAGATTGTCTGTTTGTATAACATTAAATATGAATATTTGCTGAATTTAATAAGTAGCTATACAGTCAATTTAAAATGTCCAATTTATTTCAAATTTAATAACCTATTCTTTTTATTTTTCAGGCATCTGACAAATGCATCTGTGGTTGTCCCATAATTTGTGTCATATGTGTCACATGTTTTGTGCACTCAGCAAGAGATATGTATGCTCCATATTCTGTATTTGTATTAATATGGGATAATGATCGAGTGTAGCTTTGAAGGCATCTTCTAAAATATTGTGGGAAGTGTATCATGTTTAGTATTAAACTGCCCAGATTATATAGTACGACATAATCCAATACACATGGAACATGTGGTTTGTTAATAATGGAAATTGGAGTATATTTAATAAACATTTTGAGGTGGGATGTTTGGGCTGCAGTGGTATTTGATGGTGGAACTGCATTTCTGGTTGTCTGCTGCCATCTAGTGGTTTATGCAAGAATTACAACCAAAAGGACTTATAGTATCAAATAGCCTATGAGATGTTTAAATTCCCTGAGCCAATCAGGGTCAAGGGCCTATCAAAATCTTGTGGGCATGATTAAAGAAAAGGAGGAGGGATTCTTTATTTTGAATAAAGACCCCCCCACACACACTAGACAAAAGATACAGACTCAAAGAAGCATAAAGTTTTGGAGAGAAAAATACACAGGTTGTACCAAGTATATTCGCTGCCATTTTGGGACACTTTCTTGAACAAAGGAAGATAACATTTTGAGGCCTGTACCTTTGCGCATAGTGAATAAATCCTTCTTAGATGACTCACAAGAAGAAGCTGAACACTCTTTGGTTATTTGGTGATGTATATGACTGCTCTATATATTTTTTTCATGTTTTAAATCAAAGATATTCTAAAACTATAGTTATATCGTAGTTGTGATTTAAAAGGAGAATTTATTCTTATATTTATTATTAATTAGACCAAGAGTAGTATGTATACTGGTATTAAATATTAATGCATATAAAAATAATTTGTATTTTAGTATCATAAATTAATTACAGTTATTGCTATATATTTTAGAATTTGCCTTATTGTAGCTAAATAAGAGGTTATTTCAGGTCAGACATATTGGCATATAAATTGGCTGTTTGCATTAATAATATATATAATTTCTGGTGTTTTTAATTGAAGTTATATAGAATCATGTGTGGGCTAGGTTGCTTAAGTATACTTGTCTTAAAGTCTAATTTAAATCTACTGAGATCCAGTAAGATTTGTGTGAAGTATCTTGTTATACTGTTTAACTAAACACTGTTAAGCTAACAGTCCATTCTCTGGTATTTTATTGTGGTATTTTAATGTGATTCATTGTGAGTAAAGTTAATTTTACAGGTATGTCTTTTATGATCTTTGTAAAGAATATTATAACAGCATAAGCGTATATAGTCGATTCATAATCTAGTCTCTTTTCTATATAAATATATTTCAATGTGTTTATAAATTAAATAATCTCAAGAATTTAGGAATAAATATAAATTTCAATTGTTTCGTATTTACATTTTAATTGGAGGTTGTTTTAAAGAATAATAAGAAATAAATTATATTATAACCCTGGTATATACTGACACCCTGTTGTGCTAATAGTGGCAGGCTGATATCTCAGGGTGTATCAGCTCACCCTCTCCTGGCTCCAAAGTAAGGCTGAATCCACTCCAGGAAACGCAACTCCCACAGAGGCTCACTCCAGGATACACAGCTCACACAGAAGCGATACTCAAATGAGTAATGGAAAGAAATAGAAGGTGCTTTCACTATGCTTAAGTTAAATTTTTTTTTATTTAAATTCACATTTAAAATCAAAAGCAGTGAGTGAAAAAGCCTCCTATATGCAACGCGTTTCTCTGCTTAACAAACAGCCATTTCATCAGGCATATAGTACCTTGCAGGATTCTAACACTTTTAAATATAATGTTAACCAATCATTTCTCATACCGCCCAGTATGGGCATGTTTTGAACATGTCAACCATTGGCCAGCCTATTGATAGCCCATAGTACAATGCAATTCCAAAATATAAACATATACAACAATATCATATTTTATACAGTTTCCATGACTTTTATCATTGTCCATAAACCAGTATTTGTAATCAGCTTTAAACCCAAACTTACTGATCCCAACATTGAGTGAATCTGAGCTACTCTATGTGTTGTCTCTGTTAAACTGCATCGTGATGATCCATTGTAAAGCTCAATATTGTTTAGTCAAATTATGGTACCGACATCATGGAGTAAAACTCACCACCTCACAAGCAATGGCATCAACACCAACATACAAAGCCGTTCTAAATGCCAAACCTTTAAACGCAGATGTGATAGCCGACAATGACCAATTGTGTGTTGATTTCCGTATAGGTTGTTTAGATACATCACTGCTATTGGCCAATCGCGTGATTGTACTTAAAATTCAAAATAGAGAGTAATAAAACAGCTGATAAACAGTGATCGTGATGATATCAAATTATGTGGGGAATTATTGTAGTGTGTTTATGTGTAGTTAATGGCCAACTGTGTGTGAAAGAATAAATAAAATGAATGGTATTTACTTGTGAAACAGTGTTATATGATGGAATGTTGTAATGAAAACCTAAACCAATCATACACTAGTGAATTCATATGTGTTAAAAGACATAAATATTAAAATATCTAGGAGTATAAGACCTATAGACATGACTATAGGAGAATAATTGTGTGCGTAATCTGATAACAGTCTGTAAACTCTTTAGATTGTAAAAGTGATTGTAAACTCTAATCTACAATACGTCAATGCCTGAACAGGTTATTATAAAATCTGATCTACAATACGTCAATGCCTGAACAGGTTATTGTAAACTCTGATCTACAATATGTCAGGTTATTAGTGGTCGATCATGTGATCATAATAAAAACTAAAACGTGAGTGAGTCCTGGTAGTGTAAAATGTGTATGAGATAACGTGCAGTCTAGGGTTCACTATGTGTTCATGTAGAGTGTGTAAAAGGGAATTAAAGTATGTGGAGGAAAAACAAGATAACCATATTAAAAACCTGTGTGTTAATTCGTGTATAAGATAACGTACAGTCTAGGATTCACTACGTAGAGTGTGTAAAAGGGAGTTACGTATGTGGAGGAGAATAAGATGACCATATTAACAACCTCTGTGTGTTAGAACATATAAGGGTAGCAAACAATTCAGTGTGGTATGATGCTAAAAAGAGAAATATAATAGTGATAAATTAAATTTGCACATATTAGTAAAAATACTATCTAAATACATATAACAGAAATATATTGATATGAAAACCAAATTGATTAACATATAGATATTACATTTTTTTTAATTTTTTTTATATATATATCTCGATATTATTTAAATATATAACGCCAATATTAATTCATTATAAAGTGTGGTGATAGTGCTTAATGATGTATTAATTAGTAGGTAACATTTAAGAATAAATATGAATGAATGGTTAGTGTTCCCAATTGTACCAACTATCTATTCTATACTGGTATAAGGAGAACAGCTCAACACAAGTCATGGTGTGCATACTTAATACATCAAAAAACATACCTCAGTAATATACAGTACACTAGATCCAAATTTAAAAAAAAAAAGATAAAAGATTAAAACTAAAAAAATGACTCCATAAGATCAATATTAATAGATCAATTTAAAAAAAATAATCTAAAAAGCAGCCAAATCCAGAACTTCGTTTAAGCCAGAGGGGAACAAAGATTGGAAACGATATATCCAATATGTTTCCCTCTGGCGCAAACAAGTATATCTATTATAACTAACAGAGCTAGGAATACTTTCTAAAGGAGTGATTTTGAACAGTGTGTGGTTTCTATCACGTTGAGTGGTGCTGTGTCTGGAGACGCTATGTTTGATGGAACATTTTTTCATATTTCTCATATGCTCACTTCATCTAATGCGTACTTTTCTGGAAGTACAGCCTAAATATTGAAGGCCACATTCACAAGTCAGCACATAAATTACAAATTCAGTACTGCAATTGATGTGAGTTTTGATGTCAATAGATTGACCTGTTGTGTTACATATTATGGATTTACTCCCTTGAGTGATATAATCGCATATAAGTCATCTAGCTTTGTTACATTTGTAAGCTCCAACTTTCACCTTTCTATTAGTCATCAGACTTTTATTATATGGGCTATGGATGTTTTTCCTTTTAGACACCACCACTTTGCTGGGGGGTGCTAGTTTCTTTTTCAAAGTTAGAGCTTCTCTAAATACTAATCTCGGGTTGTGCTCTAAACTACGCTAAAGGGACACTATACACTAGATTTTTCTTTGCATAAATGTTTTGTACATGATCCATTTATATAGCCCATACAGGGTTTTTTTTTTTTAAATGTATAATTTTGCTTATTTTTAAATAACATTTTTAGATCAGTATCTGTGCAAATGATTCTTTATAGTAGTGTCTATTACATGCCGTTATATGAAAATTGATGTATACTGTCCCTTTAAGGTAAGGATCCTTCAGTACTATAGGCCAATGTTATTTTAGTATTTCCCTGATGCTTTTATGTTCAGAATTAAATTGGGTAATGAAGGCAGGATTTTGTGTTCTCTCCTCTTTAGGGTTTCCATCTTGATTATACTTAGGCTCTAGGGTTCTAGCCCTATCTATATTTCTAGCTCTGATATAGCTGTCATTGATAAGGTGACAAGGATATCCTTTTTCTTTAAATCTATTAATAAGGATTTTGGATTGGCTGTCATATAGCTCAATGTTACTACAGTTTCTTCGAATTCATCTAAAGGAATGTTTGTTTCCCAGCTATTAAGGTGGTTGCTAGAGAAGTGGAGAAAATGTTTATGTCCACACTCATAAAATATGTGGAAGACAACACATTCCCATCAGCCTCCCATTCTAAAATCACATCCAAATTCTATTTTTTAAGGCTGTATGTGTTGTGTGTAAAAGATAGACCCGTCTCATTGAGGTTGAGACTGTTAACAAATTGAATGGCAGTCTCAAATGAACCCGGCCAAATGAATATTAAATCATCAATGTATCAGCTATAGAATACCCGCTTCCCCCTCCAGTTGGAATTATAGATGTATTTTTCCTCAAAAATGCCCATAAAAAGATTGGCAAAACTGGTGGCGAATCTGGTACCCATGACCGTCCCTTTGATCTGTAAATAAAATTAGTCTAAATTATAATACCAGCGGACATTTGCATGGGCTGGTATTATTAAGTTGAGCGCAAATATCGCTTTTGCAGTTTAAACTTTTGAATTTGCGGTTTCACAAATTAAACTTTAATGCTACTAGACCAAACTTACAAAGAGTACATTTTACTTGTATGTCCAAAGGGGCAACCAATCTCTCTCTATGCTGCTTGCTGACTGCACTCCAAGTAAACAGCAAATTACAATAACATTGATGAATCATGTGCGTCTCATCTTCCTCTTTTTCAAGTGCCAGATGCTCATATTCTATACAATGAATAGAACAGATGGGACCACTCTTTACGTCACTACACTACAGAAACAATTTATTATATTTTAAATATTACATTTATTAATAAAAAGTGCAGCATTTTACGTACTATAATTATGTAGATCTCATAATATTATGTGGAAACAGCATTATTTACCATTACTTTAATTTATTCATGCATAAGTAACCATAGAAAATCCCAAATAACCACGCAGTACAGTAAAATATAGTAACAGAAGGCCTCAGGAAAATTTTTATTTAAGGGTCAGTTAAGTCAAAATTAAAGTTTCATAATTCAGAATACAATTTTAACCCATTTGATGCACATGACAAGGTGTTCTCATTAAGCGCATCACTACCTGTAGGCATATGACAAGCCCTTTTCATCATGTAGGGGGATGGTCAAACACTCTTTTCGGTGATCTCCCTCACTACAGGCTGGGGATCGTTGGTGGCCTAGTGGGCTAGTGCTAGTAACGCCACAAAGGGGGCTTAACCAGGATACACCGGTAGCTGCAAGGGAACTGGATGGGGCGAGGATTTTCAAACCCCTCTGTCTCAATTAGTATTACCTTAGCAGCTACAAACTTTCAAGGCCCCTCATTTGAAAGAGAATCATCTGCTCTTTCAAATGGTGGTACTGCAGATTTTTAAAAATAAAGTTATAAAAACACATGGGTATTTGCTTGGTGATATTATATTATATGCACAATAAAAAAAAAAATCTGGTGGGGGGCATGTCCGGGCGACTGCCATGACAGGCAGCAATATTGGGAATGGAGCAAGAACAGCTATAAATCCATCGTTTATCTGCTGAACTAGAAGCAATCTGCTCTTAAAGGGATACTAAACCCAATTTTTTCTTTCATGACTCAGGTAGAGCATGCAATTTTAAGCAACTTTCTAATTTACTCCTTTGATCAATTTTTCTTCGTTTTCTTGCTATCTTTATTTGAAAAAGCAGAATGTAAACTTAAGAGCCGGCCCATTTTAGGTTCAGCACCCTGGATAGCGTTTGCTTATTGGTTGGCTACATTTAGCCACAAATAAGCAAGCATAACCCAGGTTCTGAAGCAAAAATGGGCCGGCTCCTAAGATTTATATTCCTGCTTTTTAAATAAAGATAGCAAGAGAACGAAGACAAAATTAGAATTGGAGTAAATTAGAAAGCTACTTAAAATTGCATGCTCTATCTGAATCGTGAATGAAAAAAATTGTGTTTAGTGTCCCTTAAACTTTGGATAATATATTACCAGCACACAATTCGAGTCGATTGCTACCACTTATGTGGGGTTCCTTCCCGTAATCCCAATCTGGATCGTTGAGACCTTCGGCGGCACATACATGAAGAGGTCTGCAACCCCCCCCCCCTCCCAAACAGGGGGTCAATTGCACAATATAGTGCTCTATTAAGCTGAGGCGATAAAATATTGAATCTCCTATACAAGAGAAGGACACCCATCATCACTGTACTGTTCTATGTATAACCTCTCCTAACTTCCGTTAAGCTCATGTCAGAAGTAACTATGAAGGTGCAGATGTTAGAGAGAGCAGTTGTAACGCTACTCGAGGATCATTTTCAAAACCTCCACAAACTAATTGGCAGATGCTTTGCTGTGGCTATACCCTCTAAACAGGAGAAGAACTTAAACCAATTGCCAGAGCCATACAAGTCAAGTGAAGGTCCCATAGCTAGCCCTGATGATGCAGCAAAGAAAAAAGTTTTTCTGGCAGTGACTGGGAGGGTGAGAAGAAAAATGGCACTAACCGAGTCTACTCCTGTGAACCCTCAAGTTAACAGCATGCTTTCAGATCCTGAGATGCTTCCGGTTTCATCTGCAGAGTCAGAGAGATGCGCAGCCGTTTCAGCAAACCCATCTCAAAACAAAGGACACAGTAATAGGTGAGGACAAACAACTCTTTCCACTAAGGCCTATACTGCGGCCTCAAAACGCTGGACTCACAGAGTGTGAGAACATCTCAGTATCAACCTCTCCCTGCTTGTACAACACCACTGGAACGGGAGGTGAACTGTGTATGCTACCCAGGCCACGCTTGCTCGAGATCGTTCTTCAGAAGGGCAGAATGGTATTATCCTGGGACATTATCACCACATAGAACTGGCATTGGTTAGGGCTAAATCTCACTTAATATTTCCTTTCAGGATAAGTTTTGTTTAATATTGTCCCTCAGATGACGACCTTTGGGTCTGATTAGTGAGCCAGCAGATGAGACCTTCATTGGACTGCCTTATGCATGGGTGAATAATCCTATTTAAGTTTAATTTAATACATAGTGTAATACAATCTAATTTCATATTAACATATACATCCCTTTTGTTAAAATATACAATATATGGCCCCTACCAGCGCACAATCATCAGAGTTGTCACTTTATTCTAGTTGTAATATTGGGAGTACATTTGTTTATAAGTTTATTAAGAATTGTCTTTTTTTAACTCTTAAACCAATGCAAATATGATCACTTGTGTATATAGTACCTTTAGGCATGTTAATGTACTCAAATATTGATATCCTAGTTTACTCTATACTAGGGAAATGGTACCTGATACTCCAAACCTATAAAAAAACAGCTTAAAGGCAGAATTGTACAATTTCAGTTTCTCTGATGTCCTTATTGCTCTCAGACAATTTAGCTGTGCCGCTAACGGCCAGAGTGGCATAGCTATTTCAGAAGTTTGTGCTATTAGATCCTTTTTTTTTTTTATAGGGGCCTAATATTACAATTAGATATGCCTTATTTCCCTGCTGTGGTTATAGCATTATGTGACTGCCTAGAGACAAATGCCGACACTTAAAGGCTCACCAATAACTCTCGGGGGCAATAAATTAGACATAAGAACAGAGTTAGTAGACAATGTTTCCTATAGAAGTACCTTTTCCCTTGTGTACACCCTCACCAACAATGATGTTAGAACTAGTTAAGTTACCATTTTTTTTTCTCCCTTGTATGAGTCTGACCAGATACTCGAGGTCTGATTATGCCTTCTGATTATGATAAAAGTGCCTATCTAAGCTCCACAAGTGCCATGCTTATCTTCTCTATCACCTGCACAACAACAATTTACGAAAAAGAAAAAGGAGGAAAAAAAAAAAAAGGGAAGGGGGAATATTTTTATTTATGTATTCATTTATTTTTTTCTTTTTTGTACTAATGAGGTCCTGAAGCAATCCCTAGGGGTTAAAGGAGAAGCTGTTTACAATAATAGGGTATATCCACATGAAAAAATATATATTTTCATAAGCTGCATCTTATCATAGCATACAATAGTTTGCAAAAGTTTATAGTTAACCAATGACGTTCGAGTATACCCTCTAAACAAGAGAATATCCTGCTTATTTAAAATTTCTGTAGTTGGAAGAATACTTATGAGTTAAGATGACTATATTTTATGGTTTGATAAGATATATTGTTGATGCCTCTCAAAGACTTACTCTGATTGTACTTAACCCCTTAATGACAACAGTACTTTTCCATTTTCTGTCCGTTTGTGACAAAGGCTATTTTTACATTTTTGCGGTGTTTGTGTTTAGCTGTAATTTTCCTCTTACTCATTTACTGTACCCACACATATTATATACCGTTTTTCTCGCCATTAAATGGACTTTCTAAAGATATCATTATTTTCATCATATCTTATAATTTACTATAAAAAATATATAAAATATGAGGAAAAAAATGGAAAAAAAACACTTTTTTTTAACTTTTAGCCCCAAAATCTGTTACACATCTGCAACCACCAAAAAACACCCATGCTAAATAGTTTCTAAATTTTGTCCTGAGTTTAGAAATACCCAATGTTTACATGTTCTTTACTTTTTTTGCAAGTTATAGGGCCATAAATACAAGTAACACTTTGCTATTTCCAAACCACTTTTTTTCAAAATTACTGCTAGTTACATTGGGACACTGATATCTTTCAGGAATCTCTGAATATCCCTTGACATGTATATATTTTTTTTTAGAAGACATCCCAAAGTATTGATCTAGGCCCATTTTGGTATATTTCATGCCACCATTTCACCGCCAAATGCGATCAAATACAAAAAATCGTTCACTTTTTCACAAATTTTTTCACAAACTTTCGGTTTCTCACTGATATTGTTTACAAACAGCTTGTGCAATTATGGCAAAAATGGTTGTAAATGCTTCTCTGGCATCCCCTTTGTTCAGAAATAGCAGACATATATGGCTTTGGCGTTGCTTTTTGGTAATTAGAAGGCCGCTAAATGCCACTGCACACATACTTGTATTATGCCCAGCAGTGAAGGGGTTTATTAGGGAGCATGTAGGGAGATTTTTGGGGTAATTTTAGCTTTAGTGTAGTGTAGTAAACAACCCAAAGTATTGATCAAGGCACATTTTGGTATATTTCATGCCACCATTTCACCGCCAAATACGTTCAAATAATTTTTTTTTTTACATTTTTCTAAATTTTTGGTTTCTTACTGAAATTATTTACAAACAGCTTGTGCAATTATGGCACAAATGGTTGTAAATGCTTCTCTGGGATCCCCTTTGTTCAGAAATAGCAGACATATATGGCTTTGGCGTTGCTTTTTGGTAATTAGAAGGCCACTAAATTCTGCTGCGCATCACACTTGTATTATGGCTAGCAGTAAAGGGGTTAATTAGGTAGCTTGTAGGGAGCTTGCAGGGTTAATTTTAGCTTTAGTGTAGAGATCAGCCTCCCACCTGAAACATCAGACCCCCTGATCCCTCCCAAACAGCTATATTCCCTCCCCCACCCCACAATTGTTCCCGCCATCTTAAGTACTGGCAGAAAGTCTGCCAGTACTAAGATAAAAAGGTATATTTTTTTTAGCCCCCAAACTCACAGATCCCCCATCAAACAGTTCTCTAACCCTCCCCCTCTAACTTAATGGGCACCATCTTGGGTACTGGCAGCTGTCTGCCAGTACCCAGTTTATTAAAAAAAATATGCTTTTATTATTTTGTTGGACTTTTTTCCCATTTTCTGTAGTGTAGCTCCCCCCCCCCCCAGAACCCTTTGATCATTAATTGCATTAAAAAAAAACCCTTTTCTCCCAATTTTGAAATTACATTTTTCTGTAGTGTAGCAGTTCCCACCCGCTCCCGCCCCGTGCACGCGCCCGCCCGCCGCCTGCGCGTCCGTGCGCGCCCCCGGACACTACCGCATCCGATCCGGCCTCCGATCCCGCCCCCCTCCAAATCACAGGCCCTTGGCAGGCCGCCCACCCACCTCCCTGCCTTGCTCCCACCCACCAACGACGCTCCGGTGCAGAGAGGGCCACAGAGTGGCTTTCTCTGCATCGGAGGCTTGTAAAGGGGTATTGCAGGATGCCTCCATATGGAGGCATCACTGCAATACCCTCAGAGCTGCTGGAAGCGATTGTGATCGCTTCCAGCACTCTGTTAGACAACTGACGTACCAGGTACGTCTATTGTCATTAACTGCTTGTTAATGCATGACGTACCTGGTACGTCAGTTGTCATTAAGGGGTTAATGGATCACTCATGTTTTGTTGCTTTAGTATATGTTGGTTCTCATTTGATTAAGTTTTCATTCTCTGCACATAAACTGTTCTAAGGCTCAAGAGTGGCCACTTATGATGATCAACCTCCTCTTCTCTATAGCTATGAATGCGGCAGGACCCAAGAGTGGCCCATGTTTATTAGTAGGAGGATCTTAATTTAAAGTTACATATATAACATAGAAAAAAGAGGTTCCCCACTGAGACTCAAGAGTAGTCTCACAATGTCCATAATAGCCCTCTGTAGCCTCATATTTTGATAGTACTGAGAGGTCCAAAAGTGACCTCATGTGCCAAATAGAGGGTTTATAGCTCAATAGGCTAGTTGTGTGTTTTCTTTAAATCCTTAAAATTGTCAGTTGAACATGTTTTGTATATGCTGTATAATGTCTCTTAATTATATGCCTGGTATTTAAAAAATAAATAAAAAAAATCTAGTATGTCTAGAGACCCCTAATAAAGTTTATTTTATAGTAGTCAAGTCCCTCTCTTAAAAAATATGTGAATTTTCTGTGTTTAGTCAGGTGATCACTGTGGTAACAGTAAATACCTTGCAAGAAAAAAAGTGCTTTTATTTCTGTACTGCACAATTGGGCCTCTCTAATCTATATTATAACCTCCAAAAGTAGGGTTGCCAGGTGTCCAGTATTAAACCGGACAGTCCAGTATTTTAGCAGGCTGTCTATTCAAATCTGTACAAAAATACTGGACACTTAAATGTCCAGTATTTTTAAAGAACCCTGTCAGGTAATTGTAAAGGACCTTCTAGGCCTTTATGCATTAGAAATATAGTTCAAAAAGAAGTTACAATGTGCATTTTCTATTATATGTGCTACAGGCAACCATGGGGGTGTTCAATCATTGCTGGGTGTGTACCTCTAGCAGCCAAGGGGGTCACATCACTGCTCTGTACATGTGTTACTGGCAAACAAGGGGATAAAATGACTGATTAGTTGTGAAAAGTATATGTTGTGGGATCAAGGGTGGGGCCTAAGGTTGAGCTTTTGTGCAGACATTGTGTGAACTCCTACGTCCCATATCCAATCACCTATAGGTAGTCCGGTATTTTTATGAAGCACAGCTGGCAACCCTACATGCAAATACCAGCTATGGGCTAGATTACAAGTGGAGCAGTAGTTTGCACTCACGTTCAAGCATTAAAACTGCTAGAAGTAATTTTTTGCACTCGGAGATTCACGCTCGTATTACGAGTTTAAAATAAAAAGTTTGCTCTCTCATGTTCGTAACGGTCAAAGTAAAAAAATAGATTTTGAGAAGTTGCGAATGCAAAATCGCATTGTCCTATACACTTCAATGGAGCCAAAAAAGTTTTCAAAAATACCTAGCACCCACAAGTCACACAAACACGATCGCGGTTATTTAAAAACGTAACGTAAGAAGATAATATTGCATCTTTCATAATCTAATGTTTTGCACATAGCAGAATATTTTCTATTTATTCTTAAAGAGATATTTAAATATGTACGTACTTTTACATGTTGATGTGTTTTGTGACAAAGTATATCAAGGGAATTAAGCACATTTGATAATAGAAATAAATTGGAAAATTGTTTAAAATTGCCTGTAATGTCTAAATCCTGAAAGAACAAAAATGGGTTTCATATCCCTTTAGTAGGTCCCATAGGATGTAAGTTACACGTAGCCTGTAGTGTACTGCAAACATTTAACAATAAATGATTTAAATAATTAGATTGTGTTTTGTATCGAGGCATAAGGAATTTACTTGACATGTGCAAAAATGCATACTTTATTATTCAGTTTGTAAACAAATAATGTAGTTATCATCTTTCTTTGGCAATTACTTTGATCTGACACCAAATATTTGATATCAAAAGTGCAATTTAAAATATCTAAATAGCTGATTTCTAAGTATTAATAGGGCTGTTTTTCAAATTCTCAGTATACTGTAATTAAGCCTTCTTTACTAGGTGTGTTACAGTATGATGTGCTTTTTTTACGTCATATATGAAAATGTGAGGATTTTGAAGTTTACAATTATACAGTGTGGGTTACATTTTCTAAGAGGCTTGTCTGTTTATCCAAGTAGTGGTCATATTATAGATATCTAGACCATTATGGCACTGACAAAATGAGGCAAGTAGGCAACTTGGGAAATGGAGGCCTGCACTGAAATAAGCATGGACATAACTGCTAGGGGTTTTCAGGGAGATCCAGTTGCTGCTATCATTAACAGATATTCTTTGTGTCCTCATATATAAATATACAAACATATGTATTGCAGATATGTGCAGAACATCTGACCATTTACTAGTTTTAGGTAGGAACCTTTTTAATATGTTAAGGGCACTGGGAAATCAGCCAAAATCTCGAATCTGATGATATATGGAAGCCTATTATTCTATTGTAGTTCTGCTTACATACAAAACCAATACAAAAAGAGTGGTGTCTTGCAGTGAAATAATATATTGTAATATTACAAATGTAAAGTGTTTATTTACTATAGGCAGGTTGTTTTGCCCTCTTTGGGGCTCGTCAGTATGATGTAGGTGCTATGTTATTGGACTCAAGCATTGATTTTAGGTTTATGGCTATATGCCAGTTTTGCTGATGATTACATAAATTTTTGTAACCACACTTACAAAGAATAAAATTAATGCCTGAGCAGAACATCAGCACCAACCTTTGACAGCCTGTTTGGCCCGTTTGGGTCTCATCCCTCCATTGTATTAATCTTAGCAAAAAAACCAAATATACTTATCGGTGCAAAATTGCAACACATAATTCAAAAAACATTTCAATATAATGGGCAGCCCTATAGCAAAGGGTGGAATGCTCAAGGACATCAGCATCAACCATAATGACTTGAGTGAGAACAAGTGTATAAAAAAAGCTTATAAGTATTTTAATAAAATTTCCAAAAATCTGCAAAATTACTTACACTTTAGTTTTGCTAAGAGTAGCCTGCTCCACCCCCTTATCAGTATCCTACTTCAAACCTTGTGGTATCATATAACAAAGTGTGCACATAAGAATAATTACTTATGCAAGCAAGGGGGGTTGAGGAGGGACAGCAGGTACTGCTATTGTTTGTTGCCAAAAGGCTTGCTCATTTCTATGGGGATAATGTCACATGCTTTGTGAAAGCTTCAGCATTAGACTGTGCACTGCTTTAGTCAGTTGTTATGTAACTTTGCCCCCTACTATGCACGTGCACGAGTGCATTCTGCAGAAGCTATGGCCTGGATAGCACCTTCCATATATGGAAATGCCCAGGGTGGAGCTTGCTGCAAACAAAACTATGCCTGAATTAAAGGGGTTAAGGGGGGCTAAAAAAGAAACCATTTTGCAGGTACGCTTTGGCTGCATTATATATTTAGAAATGTATGTTAGTTCATACTGTTTTATGTCCCTTTAAAGTGATAGTAAAGGTAACCTATGTAATGCTTCTGCTGTCTGCCCCCCTGTAAAGGATCATTTTTTTCAAAATGCCAAGGCAAGTAGCACCCCGAATGGCCTATTAAATTTAATAGACCATGCCCATGTGATCACAAATGGAATTCCCTGTTAGGTAAATGTAAACAGAGAATTGCCACTGTAACTGTGATTAATTATTTACTGGGATCGTTCCCAGTTAGCGGATGTTTGCCAGTTGGCATATCTGACTGAGTTACAACCCCTTGGACCACAACCAGCATAAAAAAAATGAAGTCTGATGTCAATGCTAATAATTAGCGATAATTTTATCATTGTATTTTTAAGACAAGTGACTGCCCTAAGTAAGAATGTCTACTTTTTAAAAGCTTTGTTTTTTCTTTTAATTACAAGTTTAAAACCTTTCATTACTAAAGAATATATGTTGTTTTCACACATAGGACTAGATTACAAGTGGATCTCTAATGTATTGCGCACCAGTAAATGGGCAAATTCGCCCATTTACATGTGCGCAATAAATAACCAGCCATTACAAGTAGCTGGTAATTGCTACCGTGAGCTCGCAGTTGCAATTAGCGCTCAGAAAATTTACCAGAGATCAGATCTCTGGCTTATTTTCTAAATGTCCCCCAATTGGCCCCTAAATTAAGTGTGGTGTAGTTTAGTAAAATAAAAAAATATCAGCGTTTTTACTTTTTAAAAAAAAAAAAAGTAACTGCACGAAGCAGTTTTTAAAGGTTAAAAGTGGCGGTTGTGGGGTGTTAGAAAAAAACGGCACTGAAATGTGCATTTACATTGCGGTCTATGGAAACTGTGTTCCCTGTAAATATATATTTATATGCTTATATACAGATATATTTATGTGTTAATATGTGTATATAAACATATTAACTCATACATATATATGTATATAATCATATACATATATATTTACAATCTGCTGCCCATCGCTACACGGCCTACCTGCTTCGCTGTGCAATGCTTCCGTTAAACGCGAACACAAGGCCACGTTCGCTTTGCACCTCACTTGTAATACTAGGGCACATTTGCGTGCGCTGGTATTATTAAGTTGAGCGCAAATATCGCTTTTGCGGTTTAAACTTATTAATTCATGAATTAAACTTTAATGCTACTAGACCAAAACTTACAAAGAGCAAATTTTACTTGTATGTCCAAAGGGGCAACCAATCTCTTTCTATGCTGCTTGCTGGCTACACTCCAAGTAAACAGCGAATTACAATAACATTGATGAATCATGTGTGTCTTATCTTCCTCTTTTTCAGGTGCCAGATGCTCACATTCTATACCATGAATAGAACGGATGGAACCACTCTTTACCTCACTACACTACAGAAACAATTTATTATATTTTAAATATTACATTTATTAATAAAAAACAGTGCAGCATTTTACGCACTATAATTATGTAGATCTTATAACATTATTAGGAAACAGCATTATTTACCATCACTTTAATTTATTCATGCATAAGTAACCATAGAAAATCCCAAATAACCACGCAGTACGGTAAAATATAGTAACAGAAGGCCTCAGGTGTTCTCATCATGCGCATCGCCACCTGTAGGCGCATGACAATCTGTTTTCATCATGTAGGGGGATCCCTGATCAAACACTGTTTCGGTGGTCCCCCTCACTATAGGCTGGGGTGGCCTAGTGGTGGTCTAGTGGACGGCACTCCCAGGCATCACGGGAGTGCTAGTAAAGTCACCACGTATGCACGTGGTGACACCACAAAGGGGGCTGAACCAGGATACACCGGTAGCTGCAAGGAAGCTGAATGGGGGTAGAATTTTCAAACCCCCTGTCTCTGTTCCCTTAGCAGCTACAAACCTCCAAGGCCCCTCATTTGAAAGAGGACCATCTGCTCTTTTAAATGGTGGTACAGCAGTACCACATAACAGATTTAAAAAAAAAAAGTTGTAAAAACACATGGGTATTTGCTTGGTGGTATCACATTATATGCACAATAAAAAAAAATCTGGTATGTCTAGAGCCCCCTAATAAAGTTTATTTTATAGTAGATAAGTCCCTCTCTTAAAAAAAAAAAAACTGTATAGTCAGGTGATCACTGTTGTAACAAGAAAAAAAGTGCTTTAATTTCTGTACCGCACAATTGGGCCTCTCTAATCTATATTATAACCCCCAAAAGTAGGTTTGCCAGGTGTCCAATATTAAACCGGACAGTCCAGTATTTTAGCAGGCTGTCCATTAAAATCTGTACAAAAATACTGGACAGTTAAATGTCCAGTATTTTTAAAGAACCCTGTCAGCTAATTGTAAAGGGCCTTCTAGGCCTTTATGCATTAGAAATAGGGTTTAAAAAGAAGTTACACTGTGCATTTTCTAATATATGTGTTACAGGCAACCATGGGGTCGTTTAATCATTGATGGGTGCGTGTGAACCTCTAGCAGTCAAAGGGGTCACATCACTGATCTGTACATGAGTTAATGGTGACCAAGGGGATAAAATGACTTATAGATGTGAAAAATATATGTGGTGGGATCAAGGGTGGGGCCTAAGGTTGGGCTTTTGTGCAGACATTGTGTGAACCCAGCTACGTCCCATATCCAATCACCTATAGGTTGTCTGGTATTTTTATGAAGTACAACTGGTAACCCTACATACATATATCAGCTATGAGCAAGATTATGAGTGGAGCAGTAGTTTTCACTCACGTTTAAACATTAAAACCGCTAGATACCAATAAAAAAGAGTGGTGTCTTGCAGGGGAATAATATATTGTAATACTACAAATGTAAAGTGTTTATTTACTATAGCCAGGTTGTTTCGCCATCCTTGGGGCTCATCAGTATGATGTAGGTGCTATGTTATTGGACTCAAGCATTGATTTTAGGTTTATGGCTATATGCGAGTTTTGCTGATGATTACATTAATTTTTGTAACAACACTTACAAAGTGTGAAATGAATGCTTGAGCAGAACAGCAGCACCAACCATAAACAGCCTGTTTGGCCCATTTGGGACTCATCCCTCCATTGTATTTATCTTAGCAAAAAATAAATATACTTATCTGTGCAAAATTGCAACACATAATTCAAAATCCATTTCAATATAATGGGCAGCCCTATAGCAAAGGGTGGAATGCTCGTGGACATCAGCAACAACCATAATGACTTGAGTGAGAAAGAGTCCCAAAGTAGCGAAACAGGCTGCCTATGGTTGATGCTTTGTTATTTAAACCTCATGTATTTCACAGTTTGCTACACTACTGGTTTAAACTGACAGAAGCATAAGGGGTACCATATTACAAATGCATTTTCAATTAGTAATACATTCTGTTGGATAATTTGTATATTATATGCATTGTATATTTAATCCTTGCTGAACTAATTAAATGGAGGGTTTATCTCACTCTATTAACAACAATACATTTATTTGGTACAATGGGAGTCTCTGCTCTAATGGATTTCCATGAATGTAAGTGCAGACCCTGTTCCAAGGAGCTTACAATGTAGTGTTTCGGTGCTTTGCTCAAAGAGCTTACAGTCTTGTATTTAAGTAGAACTTACCTTTGGGTAGTTACAGTATAGAGAAATAAAAGAAATCCCTGATGTAAGACTGCACTCAACATGTGACATAACACTAGTCCCTCTAAAATCTTCAATCTTCCTGACACTGCCATAGAGTATTCTAGTCTTCGTTATACTGCTTGCCAGATATGAATCCATCTATGCACATCTTGTAAGGATTTTTCATCCAATGCAAGAAAATAGGTGCATGACACACTGTACCTTATAATACAGTATTTTTTAGTTTCTAATCTGAGGTATAAAATACAGGACGATCCCATGACCTATCAAATCTTGTGCTTCACTATGACTCTCTGCTTCAAAAATCTAACAGTAGTACTTGTCCCATGGTGACTGTAGATATTCAAGTTTAGTGTCACAGATGTGGTAGTCCTTGTTCCAGGGTGCTGCAGTTCTCAGATAAAATTGTAAACCAGCTGCAAGGTGCTTATAACCTAGTAGTATTATTGGTGTCCCTACGTCAAGGCATTGTATTCAGGATATAAGTGCAAACATATTAATCATATCATTGTATTCTCTTCACCAAGATCCTTAACATTATTACATTATACAGATATGTGCAGTGAGAGTGGATTTAAGCCATTCAATTTGATTTGATATGAGTTTATTAAAGTTATAGCAGTGTAAGTGTAATTATGCTTTATTGTTGGTGTTATGATTCAAGTTCTAGTGTCACAGAGATGATTTGTATATCTTATATCAATAAGCCTTGAAAAGTACAGAAAGCGTTAAACATACAGAACCAATTTAAAGCTAAAGATTTTTATGAAATGGGAAAGTACAGGAAAAATGCAACAGAAATGTGAGAAATGATCTGACCTCACTGCACATGTCTGTAGGCTCTTGGAGCAGGATCTGTGTTTACAATCTAGTGTGGTAATGAGATGTCTTGCTCAAAGAGCTTACAAATTTGTTAATCTCAGAAAATCTTACCTTAGATACTTACAGTTAAGTAATCTAAAAATTCTTGAAGGACATCTGCCATCAGCACGTATACTGCAGGCCAGATGCGCATCAGTCTGATCTGAATTTCAGATCACCAGTTGTCTTTTCTTCATCCGGGTCAAGCAGAAAAAATATCTGCATCAGATGCTGCACCTTACAGTACAGTGTTTAATGAGGGTCCCAGCATCAGTGACTTTGCAGTGTGAGGACATCTGCCATCAGCGCGAATACTGCTGGCCAGATGCGCATCAGTCTGATCTAAATTTCAGCTAACCAGTTGTCTTTTCTTCATTCGGGTCAAGCAGAACAAACAGCTGCATCAATGTTTAATGAGGGTCCCAGTACCAGAGAGTGCGCAGCGTATAAATTGCAGACCCATGCCGTGGGGTTTATATTCTAGGCCTTTTATGCAGTAATTCTTACCATCCTTAGAGCTTTAAAGACTTTACTGCCAGCTGCAAGTCTTATAAAGATATGTAGAGGAAGCCCAGAAAGGCATTGGTGTGTCCTATGGCTATAATACTTATAATGCTATAATATATTTAAAATAATTATGTTAAAAAATAAAATATTTAATAAATATAATGTATTTTTAAATAAAGGTGTGAAGATAATATTGATCATTATTATGTACAGTTTGTATGTTATGTTTTGTCTCAGACTACTGGTTCCCAATGGAAGCTACAAAGTTTAAGCTATTACCTCTGTCATTTATCTGTATTATTTTACAATGTATTTAAATGTGACTTTAATTATTATTCAGCTACTAAGTTGGGGTGATCATGGTAACACTACCTGTAGTAATTGGTGTTCATACCTGCAGCTCCCACCGGATGTCATTTGCATTGTGTTGGAGGTAATCATTATTCTTCATACCAGAACATATACAGAGCAGTGGCTTTAATGTGCTGGCTGTGAAATAAAAATATTAGATAACTAATATTTACATGTCAGTGATTACTGAAGCTCAGCAGGATCAGTCTGGCAACTCTAGTAATGTGAACAGCAGTTATGAGGGTGGTTGCTTTGTGCTGTCAGTTGGTTTTGTGACATAACTGCTGCATCACATAAGTCACTCCCCTAAGACTGTTACCATGACAACCATGCATCACATTATACCATGACTGTCAGTTAAGCCTGTTATTAGTGTAGCTTTAACATAAGATGTTTAATTATGCGTAATAAAAACAACTTTGTAACATACTCATTATTTATTTTGCCCCTTTTCATGTAATTTAGTTCTGAAAATTGTACATTGAGTTGGAACTGCATCCTGCTAACTTTTCAGAGCTAACTCTGCATCAAATATTTTCCTAATTGGCTTTAATAGATAACAACTGCAAAAAAAAAAATCACTTTATACTAACTTAATGGCAATGATTAGCCTTGTTGTCTGCCGACTCAAACTTATTTGGCTCCTCCAAATAAGGTGAGTGTTGGGTGCAGTTTTTCTATTGAAAACCAATTGCAGTAAACAGGATTTTATTTTGTTAAACAAATGTTTACACTTGGCTGATATGTTATTCTATAGGACAGTAACAGAAATGTCTCCTAATTACAAGGTGTTTACGGTCCCTTTAAGTTCTAACAAAACTTCCATTTGGGAATAGATTATTAAAATGACATGAACTGCTTTAGTCTGGTAATATCTACAGAGCTATCGCTGAGCCTCAGGATCATGTCATGTGATTACCTCTGGGGTTACCAGCCATACTAATTAGCATATGTAATTGTGCAGTGTAGCTAAGAAACTACAGGTGCTAGGTCTGTCATTACTTAATAGTAGATTCCCCACATTTAGGAGTCTTTATGTCTGTATCAATTTTATATTAATTATAGCTGATCTGAACCATACAAATAGGGTGTCCAGTACAATCTGTACTAAGATACTGGACACTTAAAGACCCCTGTCAGCTAAATGTAAAGGGCCTTCTAGGCCTTTATGCATTAGAAATATGGCTCAAAAAGAAGTTAAACTGTGCATTTTCTATTAAATTAGTTACAGGCAACAATGGAGGTGTTCAATCATTGCTGGGTGTTTATTTCTGTCAGCCAAGGGGGTCACATCACTTCTACATACATATGTTACTGGCAACCAAGGGGATAAAATGACTGCTTAGTTGTAAAAAATATATGTGGTGGGATCAAGAGTGGGGCCTAAGGTTGAGCTTTTGTGGGGACATTGTGTGAACCCAGCTACGTCCCATGTCCAGTCACCTATAGGTCGTCCAGTATTTTTATAGAGCACAGCTGGCAACCCTACCCAAAAGCCTCTATGGGCACCTAATTCACATGTGGCTACCCTTGATGACAATTTAGTCAGGAGATCACAGTAACAGCAGTGGTCACTTGGCTATTTTCAATATTATTTACTAAAACCTAAGCAAAAAATATACATCTTTTTTACATTTTTGCTGCAGCTATCACACATGCAATATAAATATAATAATTGTATATTGTGAATCTGCTGGGCCTGCTTAAAAATACAATATGTCATTTGTGTGGGTTACTCACTGAAATTTGACCTACAGTAGGGTTTAAATGTATGTAGCAAAAAAAGCTCAAAATTGGCTCAGGACTGAGGCGTAGAAAAGGTTTAGCAGCAAAAGGGTTAAACAACTTTCTAGTTGACTTCTATTATCTAATTTGCTATGTTTTCTTTCTTTACTTTCATACCTAGGTAGGCTCAAGAGCACCAATGCACTACTGGGAGCTAGCTGCAGATTGATGGCTGCACATATATGCCTCTTGTCATTAACTCACCAGATGTGCCTAGCTAGTTGCCAGTAGTGTATTGCTGCATATAGTCAACAAAGGATACCAATATCCAATTTTGGGTTTCATGTCCCTTAAAGAGACATAAAACAGTATGAACTAACATACGTTTCTAAATATATATAAGCCAGCCAAAGCTTACCTGCAAAACGGTTTCTGTTTTAACCCCCATTAACCCCTTTAATTCAGGCATAGTTTTGTTTGCAGCAAGCTCCCACCTGGGCATTTCCATATATAGAAGGTGCTATCCAGGCCATAGCTTCTGCAGAATGCACTTGTGCACATGCATGGCAGGGGGCGGAGTCACATGGCACCTGACTTAAGCTGTGCACAATATAATGCTGAAGCTTTCACAAAGCATGTGACATTATCCCCATGGAAACGAGAAAGCCTCTTGGCAACAAACAAAAGCAGTAATAATATGCACATAACTCAAACTATTTAATGGCACTTTAAGAGAGTGGACCACGTGAAACAATCTACTCTTAACTCACAAAATCACGATACAATGTTCATATTACCTCGGAGGACCCAACCATTCTTTTACAGTATAAATTATGTGACTGTTGCCACCAGTTCTTAAAATGCAGGTGAACTTCCTGGAGATTTGGGCTGAAATTGATCATCACTTATATGAAGAGTATCTGCATGTTGGAGAGACATGTGACTACTCATTTCAATGCCAATTCTCCTCTTTCAAATTTTCAGCTACATGTTCCTCTAAGTCTCTAGTGTGCCAATATATGGACTCTAAGAGCTCCTCTTACTTGCAGCCAAACCAAGTGGCATGTCATCATGATATTTGCGCATATTGATGTCACACCACTTTGCCAGAAACATACATAATAAGAAGGAACTTTGGGTCTATTCTCATTATGGCCCAACAAAAACTAACAATTGCACAAGATCATCCCTTTATGGTGTCCTCTGCACTAAAGAGGTTAAATAGGTTGCCGTTTCTGATTTATATTATATTATATTACATATCTGTGTTCTCCATAGCAAATGTTACCAACTGGGTGGCATTGTAAAGTAGATCCAATATGTAGATTCCAGCAGTATCACCAGAGCAGGGCAAATGCAAACACAGATAGGAGCTCACTGCTAGCTTCTAGGTATATCCAACAAACATACGTCTAGATTACGAGTTTTGCATTATGAGGGGTGCGGTGCTAACTTGCATGTTATTGTCACCGCTCACTTACATACATCGCTGGTTTTACAGGTTTTCCTAAACCCGGCGTTATTAGGCAAGAAGTGAGCGTAGAGCAAAATTGTGCTCCATACCGCACTCCAATACCAGCGCTGCTTAAGTCAGCGGTGAGCTGGTTTTATGTGCTCGTGCACGATTTCCCCATAGACATCAATGGGGAGAACCGGCTGAAAAAAAGTCCTGCAATAAAGCAGCGTAAAGCTCCGTAATGCAGCCCCATCGATTCCTATGGGGAAACGAAATTTATGTTTACACCTAACACCCTAACATGAACCCCGAGTCTAAACACCCCTAATCTTACACTTATTAACCCCTAATCTGCCACCCCCAACATCATTGACACCTACATTAAACTTATTAACCCCTAATCTGCCGCTCCCAACATAGCCGCCACCTACATTATACTTATTAACCCTAATCTGCTGCCCCCAACATCGCCGCCACCTACATTATACTTATTAACCCCTAATCTGCTGCCCCAACATCGCTACCACCTATATTATACTTATTAACCCCTAATCTCCCGCTCCCAATGTCACCACAACCTACCTACACTTATTAACCCCTAATCTGCCGCTCCGGACATCGCCGCCACTATAATAAATATATTAACCCCTAAACCGCCACACTCCCGCCTCGCAAACACTGGTTAAATATTATTAACCCATAATCTCCTGCCCCTAACATCGCCTCCACTTACCTATATTTATTAACCCCTAATCTGCCGCCCCCAACGTCACCGCCACTATACTAAATTTATTAACCCCAAAACCTAAGTCTAACCCTAACACCCCCTAACCTAAATATAATTGAAATAAATCTAAATAAAAATTCCTATCATTACCTAAATTATTCCTATTTAAAACTAAATACCTGTAAAATAAACCCTAAGATAGCTACAATATAACTAATAGTTACATTGTAGCTAGCTTAGGTTTTATTTTTATTTTACAAGCAAGTTTGTATTTATTTTAGCTAGGTAGAATAGTTACTAAATAGTTATTAACTATTTACTAACTACCTAGTTAAAATAAATACAAATTTACCTGTAAAATAAAACCTAACCTGTCTTACACTAACACCTAACATTACACAACAATTAAATAAATTAAATTAATTAAATACAATTACCTAAATTACAAAAAAAAAACACTAAATTACACAAAATAAAAAACAAATTGTCAGATATTTAAACTAATTACACCTAATCTAATAGCCCTATCAAAAAAAAAAAAAAAACCTAGCCTAAACTAAACTACCAATAGCCCTTTAAAAGGGCCCCAAAGAAATCAGCTCTTTTACCTGTAAAAAAAAAATACAAACAACCCCCCCAACAGTAAAACCCACCACCCACACAACCAACCCCCCCAAATAAAATCCTAACTAAAAAAAAATAAGATCCCTAAAAGGGCATTTGGATGGGCATTGCCCTTAAAAGGGCATTTATCTCTTTTTCTATTGACCAAACCCTAATCTAAAACTAAAACCCACCCAATAAACCCTTAAAAAAACTTACGGGGAAGCCGGGAGAAGTCCTCAGCGAAGCGGCAAGAAGTCCTCAACGAAGCCGGGAGAAGTCTTCATCCAAGACGGCAGAAGTGGTCCTCCAGATGGGCAGAAGTCTTCATCCAGACGGCATCTTCTATCTTCATCCATCCGGCGTGGAGCGGCTCCATCTTTAAGACATCCAGCACGGAGCATCCTCTTCTTCTGATGACTAAAGACGAATGAAGGTTCCAAGATGGCGTCCCTTTAATTCCGATTGGCTGATAGAATTCTATCAGCCAATTAAAATTAAAGGTGAAAAAATCCTATTGGCTGATGCAATCAGCCAATAGAATGCGAGCTCAATCCTATTGGCTGATTGGATCAGCCAATAGGATTGAAGCTCAATCCTATTGGCTGATTGCATCAGCCAATAGGATTTTTTCACCTTTAATTTCGATAGAATTCTATCAGCCAATTGGAATTAAAGGCACGCCATCTTGGATGACGTCTTTTAAAGGAACCTTCATTCGTCTTTAGTTGTCGGAAGAAGAGGATGCTCCGCGCTGAATGTCTTGAAGATGGACCCACTCCGCACCGGATGGATGAAGATAGAAGATGCCGTCTGGATGAAGACTTCTGCCCGTCTGGAGGACCACTTCTGCCGGCTTCGTTGAGGACTTCTTGTCGCTTCGCTGAGGGCTTCTCCCGGAAGTGGATCTTCGGGGGTTAGTGTTAGGTTTTTTAAGGGTTTATTGGGTTGGTTTTAGTTTTAGATTAGGGTTTGGGCATCAATAGAGCTAAATGCCCTTTTAAGGGCAATGCCCTTCCAAATGCCCTCTTCAGGGCAATGGGGAGCTTAGGTTTTTTTAGTTAGGATTTTATTTGGGGGGTTGGTTGTGTGGGTGGTGGGTTTTACTGTTGGGGGTGTTGTTTGTATTTTTTTTTACAGGTAAAAGAGATGATTTCTTTGGGGCAATGCCCCGCAAAAGGCCCTTTTAAGGGCTATTGGTAGTTTAGTTTGGCTAGGGTTTTTTTTTATTTTGAGGGGGCCTTTTTTATTTTGATAGGGCTATTAGATGAGGTGTAATTAGTTTAAATATCTGATCATTTGTTTTTTATTTTGTGTAATTTAGTGTTGTTTTTTTTGTAATTTAGGTAATTGTATTTAATTAATTTAATTTATTTAATTGTTGTGTAATGTTAGGTGTTAGTGTAAGACAGGTTAGGTTTTATTTTACAGGTAAATTGGTATTTATTTTAACTAGGTAGCTAGTAAATAGTTAATAACTATTTAGTAACTATTCTACCTAGTTAAAATAAATACAAACTTGCTTGTAAAATAAAAATAAAACCTAAGCTAGCTACAATGTAACTATTAGTTATATTGTAGCTAGCTTAGGGTTTATTTTACAGGTAAATATTTAGTTTTAAATAGGAATCATTTAGGTAATGATAGGAATTTTTATTTAGATTTATTTGAATTATATTTAAGTTAGGGGGTGTTAGGGTTAGACTTAGGTTTAGGGGTTAATAAATTTAGTATAGTGGCGGCGACGTTGGGGGTGTCAGATTAGGGGTTAATAAATGTAGGTAGGTGGCGGCAATGTTAGGGGCAGCAGATAAGGGGTTAATAATATTTAACTAGTGTTTGCGATGCAAGAGTGCGGTGGTTTAGGGGTTAATATGTTTATTATAGTGGCGGCGATGTCGGGAGCGACAGATTAAGCGTTAATAATTTTATTTTAGTGTTTGCGATGCGGGAGGGCCTCGGTTTAGGGGTTAATAGGTAGTTTATGGGTGTTAGTGTACTTTTTAGCACTTTAGTTATGAGTTTTATGCTACAGCTTTGTAGCGTAAAACTCATAACTACTGACTTTAGAATGCATTACAAATCTTGCGGGATAGGCTGTACCGCTCAATTATTGGCCTCCCAGAAAAAGCTTGTAATATCGGCGCTATGGAAGTCCCATTGAAAAAAGACTTTACGCAAATTGCGTAAGTTAATTTGCGGTACCGCCAAAAAAGTGTGCGGGACAGCTGTACCTACAAGACTCGTAATAGCAGCGGTAGTGAAAAAGCAGCGTTATAACCCATAACGCTGCTTTTTTACTCATAACGCAAAACTCGTAATCTAGCCGATAGTGTCCACAGCACTTGCTTCAAAATCCTTCTTTATTTGGGGATAATTTTAGGGTACAGAAAACAGCAGCAACGTTTTGGGTTGTACACCCTTAGTCATGCAATGTAATACTGTTCACAAAATCACAATTTATAGCAACCCAGGTTACTTAATTAACATACACCTGTGTTTAATTAATTCTAAACCATGTTAAAAAACAGGTAACAACTCACCTGCCCCATCTAGTGGTAGATCCTAATTCCTGGAAGCTGGGCACTCTATTAATCAGTTGAGATGGCAGGTTATCAATCAAATTAAGTTGCCTAGGAGAGGGGGTAATAGGGAATTAATGTTAAAAAGAAAAGAATTATTCTGGATATCTACATTAAATTCCATGAAGCCTTTGGGAATTAATAAAGATTACGATGTATCTGTATTTATGTAAAGGATCTATCTCAGCTCAGTGTACAGAATGTGTTTAAATGTATTTTTGTATATTTTTTACATATTAGAATGAAAATGTAGAACTTAGTATCTACCACTAGATGGGGCAGGTGAGTTGCTACCTGTTTTTTTTTAACATGGATTGGAATTAATTAAACACAGACAGGTGTATGTTAATAAAGTAACCTGGGTTGCTATAAATTGTGAGTTTGTGAATAGTATTACATTGCACGACTAAGGGTGTACAACCCGAAACATTGCTGCTGTTTTCTGTACCCTACTATCCCCAAATGTGGACACTATCGGCTAGATTTAGAGTTTGGCGTTAGCCGTCAAAAGCAGCATCAAGGGGTCCTAACGCTGCTTTTTACCGCCCGCTGGTATTTAGAGTCAGCCAGGAAAGGGTCTACCGCTCAATTCCTTTCCGCGACTCCAGGCTACCGCAGATCCCCTTACGCCAATTGCGTATCCTATCTTTTCTATGGGATTTGCCTAACGCTGGTATTTGGAGTCTTGGAAGAACTGAGCGGTAGAACCTCTACCGACAAGACTCCTACCGCCAAAAAAAGTCAGTAGTTAAGAGCTTTACGGGCTAACGCCGGAATATAAAGCTCCTAACTACTGTGCTATAAAGTACACTAACACCCATAAAATACCTATGTACCCCTAAACCGAGGCCCCCCCCCCACATCGGCAACCCTCTAATAAAAAGTTTTAACCCCTAATCTGCCGACCGGACACCGCCGCCACCTACATTATCCCTATGAACCCCTAATCTGCTGCCCCTAACATCGCCGACACCTATATTATATTTATTACCCCCTAATCTGCCCCCCCCAACGTCGCCGCTACCTAACTACACTTATTAACCCCTAATCTGCCGACCACTATAATAAATGTATTAACCCCTAAACCGCCGCACTCCCGCCTCGCAAACACTATAATAAATTTTATTAACCCCTAATCTGCCCTCACTAACATCGCCGCCACCTACTTACAATTATTAACCCCTGATCTCCAGGCCGCAACGTCGACGCTGCTATAATAAAATTATTAACCCCTAAACCTAACTCTAACCCTAACACCCCCCTAACTTTAATTAAACGAAATAATCTTCCTAAAATTAAATAAATTATTCCTATTTAAAACTAAATACTTACCTATCAAATAAACCCTAATATAGCTACAATATAACTAATAGTTACATTGTAGCTATTTTAGGATTTATATTTATTTTACAGGCAACTTTGTATTTATTTTAACTAGGTGCAATAGCTATTAAATAGTTAATAACTATTTAATAGCTACCTAGTTAAAATAAGTACAAAATTACCTGTAAAATAAATCCTAACCTAAGTTACAAATACACCTAACACTACACTATCAATAAATTAATTAAATAAATAAACTACAATTAGCTAAACCAAAATACAATTAAATAAACTAATCTATAATACAAAAAAAACAAACACTAAATTACAAAAAATAAAAAAAAAATACATGAAGTTTAAACTAATTACACCTAATCTAAGCCCCCTAATAAAATAAAAAATCCCCCCAAAATAAAAAATGCCCTACCCTATTCTAAATTACAAAAGTAATCAGCTCTTTTACCAGCCCTTAAAAGTGCTTTTTGCGGGGCATTGCCCCAAAGTAATCAGCTCTTTTACCTGAAAATAAAAATACAATACCCCCCCAACATTACAACCCACCACCCACATACCCCTACTCTAACCCACCCAAACCCCCCTTAAAAAAAACTATCGCTAACGCCCTGAAGATCATCCTACCTTGAGTCGTCTTCACCCAGCCGAGCCGAATTCTTCATCCAAGGTGCGCAGAGGAGGTCCTTCATCCGGTAGAAGTCTTCATCCAGGCGGCGTCTTCAATCTTCATCCATCCGGAGCGGAGCCATCTTCAAAGGAGCCGACGCGGATCCATCCTCTTCAACTGACGACTTTCCGACGAATGAAGGTTTAGGAAGATTATTTTGTTTAATTAAAATTATATTTAAGTTAGGGGGGTGTTAGGGTTGGAGTTAGGTTTAGGGGTTAATCATTTTATTATACTAGCGGCGACGTTGCGGGCGGGAGATTAGGGGTTAATAATTGTAGGTAGGTGGCGGCGATGTTAGGGAGGGCAGATTAGGGGTTAATACTATTTAGTATAGTGTTTGCGAGGCAGGAGTGCGGCGGTTTAGGGGTTAATACATTTATTATATTGGCGGCGAGGTCCGGTCGGCAGATTAGGGCTTAATAAGTGTAGGTAAGGTAGCAGCGACATTGGGGGGGCAGATTAGGGGTTAATAAATATAATATAGGTGTCGGCAATGTTAGGGGCAGCAGATTAGGGGTTCATAGGGATAATGTAGGTGGCGGCGGTGTCCGGAGCGGCAGATTAGGGGTTAATAATATAATGCAGGTGTCAGCGATAGCGGGGGCGGCAGATTAGGGGTTAATAAATGTAAGATTAGGGGTGTTTAGACTCGGGGTTCATGTTAGGGTATTAGGTGTAGATTTAGAAAGTGTTTCCCCATAGGAAACAATGGGGCTGCGTTAGGAGCTGAACGCTGCTTTTTTGCAGGTGTTAGTTTTTTTTCAGCCAGCTCAGCCCCATTGTATCCTATGGGGATTGGGGATATCGTGCACGAGCACGTTTTTCCAGCTTACCGCTACTGTAAGCAACGCTGGTATTGAGAGTTGAAGGGAAGGTAAATTCTGCTCAACGCTCCCTTTTCTGAGCCTAACGCAGCCACTCAGACAACTCTAAATACCAGCATTGTCTTAAGGTTGCGCTGGGAAAAAAAGCAGCGTTAGCTACACGGGTCTTTACCGACAAAACTCTAAATCTAGGCGTATGTTTGTTGGCATTGTAAAATAGCCAGGTGGGGGAAGTTGTAATACTTTCTAATACTGTTAACAGTTTCTGCTATCCAAAGCACAAATTATTTGGACAATTTAACGATAATTTGAGCAACAAACATTGAAAAATGTTAATATTAGCTAATATTTAGCTTAAATTTTAGCTGGGTGGTCAGTAAATTCTGCCGGGTGGTGCACCCACTAAAAAGGTGAGGTCTTGGGGCGAAGGCTGCATATACATAGCATAAATTGCAGGAACAGTGACCTAAACCAAACCTCATCTTAAAGGGACAGTCTAGTCCAAAAAAAACTTTCATGATTCAAATAGGGCATGTAATTTTAAACAACTTTCCAATTTACTTTTATCACCAATTTTGCTTTGTTCTTTTGGTATTCTTAGTTGAAAGCTAAACCTAGGAGGTTCATATGCTAATTTCTTAGACCATGAAGGCCGCCTCTAAGATGAATGCATTTTGACCACTATAGGGCGTTAGTTCATGTGTTTCATATAGAAAACATTTAGCTGTTGTCCACAGAAAATAGGTTGATTTAAACGTAAATGGAAAAGAAACTCCTTTATGCCCTTTACTTGTTTCAAAGACTTGTTTAACAAGAAATATTATTGATGTCACTTTTACGGGGATCACGATTCAAAATATCACATTGTCCAAAACAAAGGTATATAGGGGTATATGTTTTCGAGGAGTATCATATCAGATATTATCACAAATTTCTGTTGAAAAAATATTTCCCATTTACGTTTAAATCAACCTTTTTTCTGTGGACAACAGACACAGATAATCTTATAAGTATAACGCCAAACTCATTTAAATTCTCTCGTTTTCATTCTAATAATAGCTCGATTGTAAGTTTATTTATTTATTTTTATGTCCAGCTTGCGGTGAAATCTTTGCACAGGATTGGTCAATGACCACACACCCCCTGTCGTACATGGAATAATAACAGTTAGATACGCTATTAGAACACGTCACAACCGCACTGTGATAGGCGGTAGTGACCACATGACAGAGACATACCCCCTCTCAGATAGGCTGGCGTTGGCTTTTAAGGGAGCCTTTTGGAGGAAATTCTGCACCTTTGACAAAGCAGTTGGCGAAACGTGCCTCAGGCGTTAGCACTGCTTCTCTCCTCATAATTTTATGTTAATAATATGTTGGCCTTGATTGACATATAGCGACTAGCTGGTGACTTATAACTTAGATACCGACAATTATATAGAAATCTAGGTATTGGGGACTTAGTAGGGCTGAGCTAAAACTATAATGGATTTGAGGGTTAAACCCAAACTAGTTTTGCAGGTTCTGGATAAATAGTTCAGAGGTACTAGTATAAGGTAACCTATATGGAAAGCAACGCAGGTACCTACACAGTAATAGTTAATATTGCCCTATTTTTTGCTTATTCGTCTAATTTTCCCCTAAATATCTGCAATTTGAATTAACTACGGTATCTGGTATACCACCTTTTAACCTACTTGCACCTTAATAGAACCATATTGGCTAATAGGGACTTTGTCCCTCCTTGCTTTTGAGAGAAGCTAGTGATAATATTGCAAGTGTGTTTTCTCTCTTTAACACACTTTTTGTGGTTTTGTTCTTTTAAATAAACTTTTGTTTTCTTCTATTAGGTAATAGATGACATTTACTATCATCTCTTGTATATACACGGACTTACAGTTCATGGTTATCACATTATTTGAAACCTATTGGTATTAGAAATCTCAAATCCTGATATACCAATTACTATTGATTATATGTATTTAGGACCGGTCTTTTTGTAACATATCTCCACATTATATATAGGTACTTGATCCAGCTTGTTGGCCTAGGATCATTTCAACTTTTGTGATTCAATATAGCTAATTGTACTGATAAATCTGTGACAAACTCACCTGGTCAGGACAGGTCACTGTATGTGTATGATGTGTATACCCTGTTTTAATTCATTTTGTCTAAATTTTTAATCAAAATCTAATAAAAGTTATATTTTATGTGTTTAGGGTCCTCTATATTACTCCTTGTGATATACATTTCTAGGCTCTTAATATAAGTGTGCCACTTAATACCTCTTTTCTCTCTCCTTCCTTTTTTGTGATATATTTTACATTAGCATTATCATATATAGATATATATATAAATATATATATATATATATATATATATATATATATATATATATATATACACAAAGTCCTGGTTAGAACTGCACACCATGTAGTTTAAAGCATCTGCCAGGGTGCAACGTCAAAAAAAGAGTATCTATTGAGCAAAAAAAGACAGCACTCACTGGTTTTCTATATAGATAAAAATGAACTTTTAATGATACAAAAGGTTAAAATCCAGGGGTAAACATGACGTTTCGATGCCTAACTGGCATCTTTATCAAATGTCCCAAAGACAAGCAAGATGGTTCCTAAGAGGTCACATCAGCTATGTGATGTTCCAATGTAAGCATAAAGATTCTGGCTTTCTTTGCTCTATTTATACTGATTGCCAATTTGACAAAGAGGCTGCTGCCAGCTGTTTGCAGTCCTTTTCGCGCCGTAGTGAGAGAGATCCGTCACACCCACACGTGTGTTGATAGGTTAGAGTGTTGTATATCAATCTTGGCTATGTTTTACTTCAGCCACATGGCTAATTACCATATTTGTACGTTGTTCAATGTCATCCGCCCTCCATGGACGCGGCTAGCCAATCACCCGGCTATGAAGAACTCGAACGTCATAGTGCACGCACGCTGGTTACGCCTAAGTTGCTATCGGGGCCAATCAAAGGAAGGACCTTATGTAGATGATGTTTCCATATACTTCTGGCATAACAATGTCGTGTTCAGCGAACGTAAACATCATTAGGTCTCAGACGATTTTCGTGCATGTTCGATCCACTCATTATCCACCATGGATAGAGTACATGTAGGCACTGTTTGGCAAAGTAGATTTCGGGGTGTATTACACATATATATAATCCAACCAAACAATATATGCCCCACACATCGCGGGTACATCCCCAGTGATTAGGAAAGAATTCCTTATGATTGTCCTTGAAAATGACTATCTCATACCCAATATGGTAACAACGTGTGGGGTGTTGGAACATCTCATATCTGTATGTAAGCACAATCAGCCTACGGTAATGCATAAGCCAGGTAGAAAAAATATATGGAAAAAAAAGAAAAAGATAAAAGGAGAAAGAAAAAAGTTAAGAACATAGTTGGAGCTGTGTGAATTAAAAAGTCCCATATTGTATACTTGCAACAGCAAGAGGATAACATAACACTTGGGCTGGACCAGGATGTGAGGGACCTTACTTATCCAATGATGGGTCCGAAATCCAGTTTAATGTTAAGTCCTTTTGGTGACACAGTGTCCAGCATGTAAATCCATCTGGACTCCAGTTGCAGTAACATTCTAGCTCAATCTCCCCCCCCCCCTCCTGGATGCAGGCAAATGATCAATGATCATGCAACGTAGACTTGATATGTTATGTTTATGTGTGGCAAAGTGTCGAGCCACTGGAATATCTGATATCCCTTGTTTCAATGCCTCTCTAATGAAGCATCTATGGTTAGCCATATGATCTTTGAACGGGGTGGTCATTTTTCCCACGTAGAATAAAGAGCAGGGACAAATCAATATGTATATGACAAAGGAGCTGTTGCAATTCAAGCGATGGCGAATAGTGTATCTTTTATTTTTATGTGGATGCTGGAAAGAGTCCCCTGTCTGCATAGAATTACAGTTAACACATTCTCCACATTTATAGCATCCATTCTTCCGCGATTTAAGCCATGTATCAGCTTGGTCAGGACCTTTTTGGTCAGTTTTAACAAGTAGATCTCTAATACTTTTAGCACGTCTGTATACCACTCTCGGTGGTTTTGCTTTAAAACTGCTAGACTTTTGTCAGTTTCAAGGAGATCCCATCTTTTGTGTATGGATTCCCGTATGGTGGTGTGTAATGAAGAGAATGTGGTGATGAAATTTAATGTTTTATCATCCATGTCAGTTGTTTCTCTGGTCCTTATGAGTGTTTCTTGGTTGGACCCTGTCAGCATCTTCTGTCTTGCCATTGTGATATCTCGTTTGTCATAATGTCTTGCTTCCAATTTCAAGCACACAAAGTCCAGCTGTGACTCACGGATTGCAGGTTCAGAGTTATTTCTAATCACTCTTGTGAGTTGAGAGGAAATAATACCTAGCTTCTGATGCCGTGGATGGTAACTGGAGGCTAGTAAAAATTAATTCCTATTATAGTACTTTTGGTGTATAGGGATGTGCCAAATCTGGTGTATTGCTGTGTTTTGACTTTGAATATATTGAGATCAAGGAAGTGTATTTGGTTACTATCAAATTCCATTTTAAATCTAATGGGTGTGTCCATCTGGTTCAACTGTTCTACCCACCTTAATAAATCAGTTGCACTCCCACGCCAAATCAAAAACAAATCGTCAATATATCTAGTGTACATCCGAATGTTTGGATGTTCAGTAGGTTGCATAATTTGGGATTTGTACCATAACATAAAAATATTAGCATAGACAGGGACCATGTTTGACCCCATGGCCGTGCCCGCTGTCTGTAAATAAAAAAAATTCCCAAAAGAAAAATAATTTTTTTGTGAGGCAGTGCTCCATCAATTCCAAAAGGAATTCCAATTGAGGACCACTATAATGTTGGTTCCCTGTGACTATGGATCTGACAGCCTCCAGGCCATCCAAATGTGGGATGACAGTATAGAGGCTGTCAACATCCATAGTCACAAGGATGTCATCGTCCGTCAATGTATCAAAAGCATGAAGTTTACGAATCATAGCTGTAGAATCTTGCAACTAAGACATGGAGTTAGTCACTATAGGTTGAAGATGGTAATCAATATACTGTGCTAAACCCGAGCAAATAGATTCCCTGGCAGACACTATTGGTCTCCCAGGTGGGTGCACTAATGACTTATGTATCTTTGGCAACAAATAAAGTATGGGAGTCTTTAGATAATCAATAGTAAGAAAATCACTCTCCTGAATGGTTAAGTAACCTTTATTAAGCCCAAACTCAATGGATTTGTCAACTAGTTTTTTATAAGTCAAAGTAGCATTGAAGGATAGTTTTTTGTAAGTTGAGGTATCAGATAATTGGTGCAATGCCTCTAATTTATAATCATCGTAGTTTTGTATCACGATCGCACCCCCCTTATCGGCGGGGTGTATAGTGATAGTGTGATCACGCATGAGGGTATCAAGGGCTATTTGTTCTTGTTTGGATATATTAGAATAGACTCGTTTATCAGGATTACCTTTACAATCAGACCTAATCATCCTAGTAAAACTACGTATGGATGAATTCAGAGTGGGCGGATCAAAGCTAGATTTTTTTTTTAAATTTAGTGTTAAAGTGAGTGTGTGGTTGATCTTTAAAGAATTCCTTAATGTTTAACTGTCTTTGGAAATGGTAGATGTCCACTTCAGTTTGAAAGCTATCTGGTCAGGGGGTAGGGATGAAAGAAAGTCCTTTATTTAATACTTTGGTTTCATCAGCTGTCAAAAGTCTAGTACTCAAATTATAAACTATGTTTATTTCTTGTAAGTGGGTTTTCTTCTTGTTCCCCCCTCGTCTGATATGCCTCCTTCCAAGTTTTTTGACTGTGTGTGTGTTATATATACATAACATATCAAGTCTACGTTGCATGATCATTGATCATTTGCCTGCATCTAGGAGGGGGGGGGAGATCGAGCTAGAATGTTACTGCAACTGGAGTCCAGATGGATTTACATGCTGGACACTGTGTCCCCAAAAGGACTTAACATTAAACTGGATTTTGGACCCTTCATTGGATAAGTAAGGTCCCTCACATCCTGGTCCAGCCCAAGTGTTATGTTATCCTCTTGCTGTTGCAAGTATACAATATGAGAATTTTTCATTCACACAGCTCCAACTATGTTCTTAATTTTTTTTCTTTCTCCTTTTATCTTTTTCTTTTTCTTTTTTTTCCATATATTTTTTCTACCTGGCTTATGCATTACCGTAGGCTGATTGTGCTTACATACAGATATGAGATGTTCCAACACCCCACACGTTGTTACCATATTGGGTATGAGATAGTCATTTTCAAGGACAATCATAAGGAATTCTTTCCTAATCACTGGGGATGTACCCGCGATGTGTGGGGCATATATTGTTTGGTTGGATTATATATATGTGTAATACACCCCGAAATCTACTTTGCCACACAGTGCCTACATGTACTCTATCCATGGTGGATAATGAGTGGATCGAACATGCACGAAAATCGTCTGAGACCTAATGATGTTTACGTTCGCTGAACACGACATTGTTATGCCAGAAGTATATGGAAACATCATCTACATAAGGTCCTTCCTTTGATTGGCCCCGATAGCAACTTAGGCGTAACCAGCGTGCGTGCACTATGACGTTCGAGTTCTTCATAGCCGGGTGATTGGCTAGCCGCGTCCATGGAGGGCGGATGACATTGAACAACGTACAAATATGGTAATTAGCCATGTGGCTGAAGTAAAACATAGCCAAGATTGATATACAACACTCTAACCTATCAACACACGTGTGGGTGTGACGGATCTCTCTCACTACGGCGCGAAAAGGACTGCAAACAGCTGGCAGCAGCCTCTTTGTCAAATTGGCAATCTGTATAAATAGAGCAAAGAAAGCCAGAATCTTTATGCTTACATTGGAACATCACATAGCTGATGTGACCTCTTAGGAACCATCTTGCTTGTCTTTGGGACATTTGATAAAGATGCCAGTTAGGCATCGAAACGTCATGTTTACCCCTGGATTTTTAACCTTTTGTATCATTAAAAGTTAATTTTTATCTATATAGAAGACCAGTGAGTGCTGTCTTTTTTGCACACTATATATATATATATATATATATATATATATATATATATATATATATATATATATATATATATTTAATAATTAAAATTTCCTTTTTTTCTATGTGAAGAACATAGACATGCAAAATATGTGTAACACACTTCGAGTTTGGCACCTTAGGTCTAACGAGGTGTCTGGTTAGCTCAGATGAAGAAATAGTAATATTAAGGTTATTGAAATATAAAATATTAAAAAATATTAGTAACAATTATTAAAAATTATTATAGTTGCTGTAAAATATTCTAAATTACCCTATTCTAAATAATCCATAGCATATGTGTATGTATATATTTATTTATATATATATATATATATATATATATATATATATATATATATATATATATATATATATATATATATATATATATATATATATATATATATATATATCACGGTTTTAAATTTAATGGTGGCGAGTGAAAGATGTATCAACATTAATTCACTGTCCAAAGCTTTGTGGCGTGCCGTTGTAAGTAGCAAAGTTAACACATTGTATTTCCACAATGTATTCTCTTATTGCAGCACTGACAAACACACTTTATGGGCTATGTGCTAAAAATATTATCTAAAGGGATATTTTAAATCCATGAAAGGGCAAGGATATGTTATTCCTCTTAGGGCTGTAGAGACCCTACAAGTGTTTAGACTGTTACTTCTGAAAAGGGTAAACGGGGAAGAGAGAGAGAGATTGGAGAGGAAAAGTGAAAGTGGAGAAGAAAATAGAGTAAAGAGAGGGTGGAGAAAAAAAATAAAAAGAAAGAGTAAAGAGATATGAGAAAGGGTAAAGAAAGAATGTAAAGAGAAGATATGGCTTGAGCGAGAAGGGAGAATGTAAAAAGAAGATGGAGGGAGTGGAGAAAGACAGAGAAGAGAGAGAAGGGAGAGATTATAATTATTAGAACACAATCTCCAGGTCTGTTATGACCTTCCATGACTGACAGCACTTTCTTTCTACACTCTCTCAGTGGCATTATTTCATTTGTTATGGTATAAAATAAAAATGACTGCACAATAAGGTGTTTTACAATAACTAAACATATGCAAAGAGGGGATGGAGTAGTGGTTGTGGTGTGAGCAGAAAGTGGGTGGGATCAGAAGGGGCGAGTGACATTTTGACCTGGCTAGTAGGTTAGGACTGGAAATGTTGAGCCCTGTATATATTACAGTATCTATAATAATTTTGAAAAATTATTATTACTATTTTTTTATATTTTACATTTAATATTTCAATAGCACGCCTTCAGATTACTAATTCTTCATGTGCGCTAGACCTAAAGCACCATACCCAAAGCACGTTAAGCATATTTTACATTCCTATGCTTCACATTCGCATTTACTTTCAGCTTGTAATATGAGCATTCTTTGCGTAGTGCGCAAAAAGCTTAAAAAATATATTGATTGCGCGCAAAAGGTAGCACACCACTTGTAATCTAGCCCTATATGTTTTATATTTAGTGGGGCTTAATCCTCCAGCAACAAGGAAAGCAAAGCAAAAAAATAAAAAGAGAAACTGAAAGAAATACAAAAGCACAATAAAATATTAATCATTACAATAGGAGCAAAATTCCCTTTAGAATTGTGGTTGGGAATTTCCATTGAAGGCACCACCCACATCAGCAGAGATACATAAGATGTTAAGCGCACCAGTGGCATTTTATACATTTTATACCAAGGCTCTCAGTGTGCAGCTGGCTTTACTTATGATGGTATGTACCCATATTATCACAGTTATTTATTGGCAGGTATGTTTCACTCACCAAGTACAAATATGGATTTAATTATCTTTTTTTTTTTGTGGTAAAAAGTTAAAGGGACATTGTACACTAGATTTTTCTTTGCATAAATGTGTTGTATATGATCTATTTATATATCCCATCTGTAACAATTTATAGTTTTGCTTATTTTTAAATAACATTGTGCTGATTTTCAGACTCCTAACCAAGCCCAAAGTTTTAGATGTATACTGATGTCTACAGACTTCACATAGCTTCTGTTTGTATAATGGGTCTTTTATATGCAGGAGAGGGGGGTTCTGCTATCAGCCCCTTTCAGTGGGTGTTCCAGACTAACCTCATCAACAGTACTAAATTGTGAGCTTCTAAGTAAGTTTAAAAAATTTTTTACACTGGATTGTTATACCAGTATCTGTGCATATTATTCTTTATAGTAGTGTCTATTACATGCAGTTATATAAAAAATTGGTGTATGCAAAGAGAAGGATGATGGTGGTATGGTGGTTAAAGAAAATTTAATGCAAAGAGGGAAAGGGGTGGAGCTGTGCGAGCTAGAATGGGTGACAAAAAGTAGATGATGATGAAAACATAAGTAGAGATGAGATTACAGATAGGGGGAATGTTTAAGATGTTGAATAACCACATATCAGGATAATAGAGTGTTTTATTTGTCATAAAGATAAAATACAAGGCAGACACTACACCCCAGAATTGTTTACTATCATTGTAAATATTATTAGGAGCAATGCCGGTTTTTACGTGGTTTTGGTATCACATATATGGCGTAGCATACAAGTTACGATCGTATATTTTACCCGTCGCCTGCATTTTTTACTCCCATAAACTAACATAGAACTGGCGTAGCCATTCGGTATTCAATATTCAGCGGAAGGACTTATGCGTGCAAAGTTGAGAAAATCTATTCAATTTTCATCTCGCCACACATAGGCAGGCACAGCTACCCTTGCACTGACTAAAAAAGCAACATAACTCCATGGAAGCCTTAACATACACATACATTTAAGCATGTCAAATAGTTAAAGGGATAGTATACTATAAATTTGTTTTTCTCTTTCCAATTACTTCTTTTACTAGCTGCAGAGTATAAAATGTATGAGATTTGTTTTTTTAAGATTTATTTGTGTATTTGAAATAGCTTATTTTGTGTTTTTAATTTACAACCTAATAAAATTGGTTGAGCTTGAAGGTATAATCTCATTACTTTATCACATTGTGTACATATACTTGCTTCTTTATTTTATATCTGTTCATAAACCAATCACCAATACTTGGAGAGAACTATGGAAAATTTTCATTTTATTACCTAAACTCTTTTAGAACCCACTTGAGGCCAAAATATATAAAGGGACAGTCAAGTCTAAAAAAAAAAAAAAACTTTCATGTTTCAAATAGGGCATGTAATTTTTAACAATTTTCCAATTTACTTTTATCACCAATTTTGCTTTGTTCTCTTGGTATTCTTAGTTGAAAGCTAAACCTAGGAAGTCTCATATGATCATTTCTAAGCCCTTGAAGGCCGCCTCTTATAACACGCTTTTTTATTTGCTTTTCACAACAGAGGAGAGCTAGTTCATGTAAACCACATAGATAATATTGTGATCAAGCCCGTGGATTGTGGCAGACATTGCACTAATTGGCTAAAATGAAAGTCAATAGATAATTAATAAATTGTCATGTGATCAGGGGGCTGTCAGAAGATGCTTAAATCCAAGTTAATTACAGAGGTAAAAAGTATATTAATATAACAGTGTTGGTTATGCAATACTGGGGAATGGGTAATAAAGGGATTATCTATCTTTTAAAACAACACAAATTCTGGTGTTGACTGTCCCTTTAAGGATGGGTGGGGATACCACAGGCTAAATAAAATATTTAAAATGCAATTATAAGGGTAAAAACCTACTTGTAAACAATTTAATACACCCCAGCATGTAAAGTGGATAATTGGGAACAAATTAAAGAGAAGAAAATTTTTGAGTAAACTGTCCCTCACGTAATTTCTTAAAATCAATATTCCTCCTCTGCAATTGTGTCAAACCAATCACAAACAGCACAACCTCTCACCTACAGCCTTAAAACACCTGACAATGCACACCCTATAAGTAACATCAGTATTATATATACCCATGGGTCAATTTATATTGGATGTGAGATACACTGATTTACATCTTATAAGTGAATAATACTATATGTACCCTTCATATACAACTATGTGGATGTGAGTTATAGTACAAGAATATGTCCTAAATTTGATAATATTACCTATTTTATATTGCCATTTCAACACATGCCATATTATATGTTTTTACAATATTAGTGTAATAAAACACACCTCACATGGATGTGTATGGCAATTACATGGTAAATAACAGAAGACAAGGTTTATGGTTAACTATAATAATATTATTATTTTTTTTTTGGCTTCTTGGATGAGGGAGCTGAGGTGCCTGTAGTAGATTGCCTTGTTCTAGCAGATTCTGGTGTTTTTGCTGGTGTGCTGGCCACAGACTATAGGCTGGAGGCAGTGTCCTGCTGGTGTGTAAAGTGCTCAACCAACACACCCAAAAGTTGATTTTGTTCTCTCCATCTATTGTCCATCTGAATCTGCATATCAGACAGAATTTGCATCATCATATGTGACTGGTTTTGAACACTTGCACTTAACGATGCTGCAATGCCCCTCTGCAGCTCTATGCTACGTCCTATGCTACATTTGTGCAACCTCTCTTGGCCCCTGAAAAACCCCTCTTGGCCTCATTGTATGTGCTTGTGAGGAGCCTTCTCTGGAGTGTAATGTATTCCTCACCCAGGGGAGAATACAATGCATCCACAGGCTCTTGAGCAACAGGGCTGGCAGTTGCTTGAGGGCCACGATGTTGGAGAAGAGGTGATGCTTGTTTATGTGCTTCTGATGCTTGAGGGGCAGCTGTAGTTTCTGATGCTTGAGGGGCAGCTGTAGTTTCTCCTGCTTGAGGGGCAGCTGTACTTTCTGCTGTATTTTCATCTGCAGATGTTGGAGCTCGTCTCAGGGAAGAGGATGGTGGAGCTCATCCCAGGCAAGAGGATGGTGGAGCTCAGCCCAGTGAATAAGATGATGGAGCTCTCATAGATGATTGGTATTCCCACTGATGACCAGTGTGTGACGACTAAGCCTCTACAATAGGCACATCCTGTGACATAGTCTGTGGGTAATATCCATGACTGACATGAGACTGTAATTGTGTTTTGGGGGGTGTAAATACATGGACCCTTTGTGTCTGTCTTGGCTCCCCCTCAAAACCAAAGGGAGGATATTCCTCTGGCCAGGACTGTTGCCAGGGGTCATATGGCAATGTCGGTGGCAGCACTCCTGGGTCCTCAACTGAAGCCAACCAACCATGCTCATGCCTGGGAGCACAATGTTTGTGTGGTTGCCTGAAGACTGGTGGTGGTGGTTGTGGTGGTGGCATGGCTGTTTCTATCCTTGTGACAGGAGGTTCTGTGGAGGAGTTAAAGGATGAGAGGGATTAGTACATTCAGATATATGTTCATGTGGGCATACAATGTACATTGATACATGCTAGGGCCTATACTGATTCACATGTCAAACTCTATAACATGCATGTGCACATTGTGAGTTGGTCTATGAGGGATTTGAATATGAGCAGTATACATGGATGTGTTTCATACAATAGTTATGTGTACATGTCAATGATGAAATAATGTGTTCTTTAAGTGACACTATGGTCACACAATTTACTTTAGCTTGATCTAGGCACAGAACCTGCTTTATTGAGCTAAATGTATTGGGATGGCTATAGTGTCCATTTAATGAAAACTCTACATGTGGCTTGTGGCCTGTGTTACTCTGAGACATGTTAGTATTGCACTATTCAATCTCATATCATGAATTGCATTGTGTTATGTAGCAGTAATGTCAAGTATAATTGTAGATGTTTTTGTTAGTACTCCAAATACCATGCTCCTCATCATGTACATGAATGTGTGATATTAAAGTATGTTATATTGCAATTACATATAATATAGGTGTGTGGGCTATTACTCACCAGCATGATGTGCTGTTGTTGCAACCCCTGAGTCACGAGCCCCTGTAAGTTCACAAACTGCTGTGATACTCAGGAACCTGTGTATCATCTCCTGCCAGGTGTTGCACTCTATTTCCAGGGCTGCCCCACCGTCTGTTCCCTTTTGGTGGACAGCTTCCTGCCCCAACTTCTCTTTGACCCGCCTCTTACATTCATTCCACCTCTTTTTCAGGCCCTCTACAGTCCTCGTCTGTGGGGCCACGCTGTTGACGGCATCATGTACCGCCATCCATGCAGTCCTTTTTTTGGCACTGCTTTTGCCCTTCTCCTGCCTGAAGAGGTCAATGTAGTTGTCCATGATGGCCTGGACTAGGGCAACATTTTCATCAAATGAGAAGTTGGGACATCTCAGCCTCTCATCCTCCATGGCCACTTGGCTTCCTCCCTGTTATGTCCCTGGCAGTGTGGGTTCCTCCCTATCCTCTTCCTCCTCCTCCCTTCTGTCCCCATGTGCACCCTCTGTCCGTCTCCTGGATGCGCTTGGCTTCTGGGGCTCTCGGGCATCTCCCCTCCCATCATCCCTTCTAGCTCTCCCTCTCCCCACTCCACTTACTCCCTGCCAGGGGGCCCACTGCTTCCCCTGTCCTCTCCTATCCTCCTCTCCCTGCCACTCCTCTCCTCTACCCTCCTCCCTACCTCTCCTTACCATCCTCACACTAATCAAACTACACACACTCCCACTCACTCCCAGTTCAGTCACACACAATCACAACTAAACACTCAGCCTATCACACTGTAAAAATAAAATAAAATATGTGAAGTGTTAGAAAAAAGTGTGGTGTATTTATATATGTATGTATGCAATGTGTGCAATATGTCAGAATATGTGTAAGTGTACAAGTTTACTCAATCCACCAATGCGACCTAACTAACTATTTATTCTGTTTGCGCCTCTCTCTCTACTCTCACTAATCCTCCACTCCTGGGCCGTGTGTTGTAGCTCAATGAACAATCCAAACACACGCAAGAAAATGGCAGCTGCGCATGGGTTTATATATGGAAAGTGTAATTACGTTTTGCATTTTTAGCTTAATTCCGGTTTCATTTTTACGTGTGTTATCCTCTTTGCATGACACTACTCTTTATTGACACTTTACGCGGACATAATACTGGCGTAAGTTACTTGCAACGACAGAAATGTGTATTTGCGCACATTTCTGAAGATTGCCAGTTTGTCCTACTTACGCCAGTCTAGCATCTGATGGTGCTGTATATGTAATACCCCGATGGGGGAGGTGAAATTATGGACGGCGCAGGTTTCAGAAGTTACGTGGAAGCCTGCGCCGTATGTGTAATCTCGCCCCTGAAGTCTAACAGTCTTACTTTTTATCATTTAACGCAGATCCACCCTAATTCATTCAGTTTCATTTTGTCTTGCACAGTAATACTTTTGTTAGAGAAGTCAGTTTCATTTTCACTAAAAATAGCAAAACGTGAATCGGTTCTTGTCTGCTAAGTAAACACATACATTACAGTATAGTGCTCATTAAAATAAGCAGATTGAAAACATTTTAAAAGTATGTATAAAATACAAAATTACATTATGGTGTAAAAGAGACAACAATTTAAAACTCATATGGCTAATGATATTAGCAACGTATCATTGATATGTATCCACATTCAGCTCTGATTATTAGCTATATTGTATAAAGAAATGTATAACTTCTATAGCAGCTGTGTTCACTCAGTTGAAAATTCACAGCCCAGCTTATATTTGATAGAAAACCCAGATTATTATTACATAAAGTAACTAAAGTGTTACTAATGCTGCAGTTATATGCAGACTACTTTAGTCATACGTACATGTTCTATAGTGCATAACAGTGAGCTTAAAAATATTTCAAATATACTACTGGGTCCTTCAGTTGCTGTTAGCTAAGCTGTACACAAGCCCTATATTATTGCTATGCATGGCTATATAATTGCTACTCTGCTCTAACATGTAATATGGGTAGACTTGATGGGCCTTTTTGGTTCTTATCTACCGTCAAATTCTATGTTTCTATTCATATAATTCTTTGCAACCCATATATTTCATAGGTATAATGCTAACACAGGATATCTAGGTATCCTAAATCAAGTGACATTGTAAATGATTAGGCTGACCATATTGCCGCTTTAAGAAGGAACACATATGAAAAATACATATGTGAGGGTTCTTATACAAAACAATTTCTTTAAACAGCCCTGAAAACAGCCCTGACATATGTATTTTTCATATGTGTCGCTTTTTAAAGCGGCAATATGGTCAGCCTATAAATGATAGATGTGCAGGAATTATTGGATATTCATTCTGTTAACTTAGCCAATACAATATAATTAGATAGCTTCCATGACCTTATTACTGTGTGGCATGTCTAGATGTGTGTTGCAGGACACAAAGATATAAGCAAATACTTTTATTATATTCCTTCCTTGAATGGAAAACAACAGTTTAAAATAAATAGCAGATTCATATACAGCAGGCGGTGAGACATCTAGAGATGGTAAAGTGATGTCTGATAGAAACCTCTTCTGCCCAGGCTTTTATACCTTCTTATCACATACACCAATTAATACAAAGTTCTAGAATATTCTCTTACATTCTACAATTAAAATAAGTTCATTGTGTAGAGTACAGTAGGCGTGTTTAACAAAACATACATTTTGTGACATAACAAATTAAAGGATTCAAGACATAGGGGTCTATTTACTATGGCGTGAGTGGACATAATCCGATATAGCGGATAATGTCCGCTGCACATCAATAAATGCCGACAGTATACACTTTTGGCATTTATCATTGCACCAGCAGTTCTTGTGAACTGCTGGTGCAATGCCGCCCCCTGCAGATTCGCGGCCAATCGGCAGCTAGCAGGGGGTGTCAATCAACCCGATTGTATTTGATCGGGTTGATTTCTGTCTGCCGGAAACACAGGGCATCAAGCTCTGTACGGAGCTTGATAAATATGCCCCATACGCATAGCTTCAGACAGTCTGGTACTAAAACACATTCCATACACTGTCAGAAAAAATTAGCAAAAATGTTACCTTAAGGGGTACAACAGCTCGTTACTGGGGCAGTACCCTCAAAGGTACACCCACTATACCCTTTAACATGGGTACATATTGGTATCCTTGCAGATTGTACCTTTCAAAGGCAAATATGTACCTTTGGTGACTAGATTGGACCTCAATGCTATGGTACCATAATGTACCCTTACAAATGGTGCAAATTTGGCCTTTTAAGGGTACTGCCCCAGTGACAAGCCCATTGTACCTCATGGTCGCAAATTTGTACTCAACACAGCTTATAATAAATGCTGTTCCATCAAACTCATTATTTAACATTCAAATATGCATTCACGCTACTGCGTTTTTGTTCAGACTGTATGACAATAGCCACAGTGCAGTTTGATAAATTTAGCCAAATAGCAGGTCCTAAGACTGCTAAAGGCATAACAACCGGTTCCAAAAGAAGCTACTCAAAATTCTATATTTCACTCTGTACTAGACTCTAAAAACACCCCATTCAACTTAGGGTGACATGACACATAAAACACAAATATAGGTGGGGCGGAGCCGGCCATCACCAAACATGGCCACAAATAACTAGTGCTCTGTGACCAATCTTCCTCGGCAAATCCTATAAGCCCTTCAACCCACACTGGGAGCTACAAGTCATGCACATGATCCTAAGACACTAGGTGACAGACTGACATGCCCAGGGAATGTTAACAGCACCCCTCATAAGCGCCAAACGATGCGCATCTAAAACGGCACTCCACTATCTACCACTGTGAAACTAAAAAACTTCTTCAAATTCATAGAATCACTGTAACTAGATCAACCAGCTCCACAAAAGCAAGAAATGGCGCCCTCAGATACAGATACCCCCTCACCTTCTCAACAAGACTGTGAACCACTTACAAAAGCAGATATTGAGAACTTGCCAACAAAGGCAGACTTTGCCTCTTTTCTTACTAATGTAGGGAAATTAATCAAAGAAGGCCTGGTGGAGGTGAAAAAGGACCTCTCAGACCTAGGTGACAGAGTCGTACACCTAGAGGAAAATATCGACCAAATTAACAACGACACTGAGATGCAAAACTGAACAATGGAAATGCATGACTCTCTAATAAAACAAATGCAATTCCATTTAAAGGACTTGCACAACCGAGGACGTAGGAACAACACCAGAATACGAGGTGTATCAGAAAAAATTCCAAGCTAAATTCTCACTACCGTCAAGGTTTGTTTCAATTCCTTCTGCAGACCAAAGATATCCCTTATCTACCTTTAGAAAGGGCACACAGAGCCCTAAGGCCGAAACCCTCTGAAGATAAACCCCCCCTGAGATATTATCCTGAAATTCCAGCTTTTCACAGACAAAGTGAAGATCATGGAAGCTGCAAGAAAACTACACCAAATCTCATACGAAGGAGACAATACCCAAATATACGCCGATCTAAGCCCTATCACATTAGAAAGGCGCAGAGAAACCAAATATTTAACCACACATCTGCAAGACCTCAAGATCCCCTATAGATGGGGTTTACTGTTTAGAATCAAAGTCATAATAGGATCACAAGTTGCCAATATCCTACAACCGAAACTGCCTTCTCTCAATCCGCACACATCCGCAAGAGACCAACACATACCAAAGCCTCAGAGGCCAAAGTGGACAAAAGTGAACACAAAACGAACCAAGCTCACACCCAACCCCCGGCGGCTGATGCTGACCCTCCATGACTCTCTCTCTACCCTCCCCTATAAGGGATAGTCTACAACTCTTTTAACAACCTTCTCCTTTCCGAAAATGTGCATTCCACTCTTGATACCTTCACCATCTACCAACCAGATGGCGGGAGTACGTTATATTTTAACAATTATTAGACTTTTTATGTTCAAATTACTATCTTAATAAGGCCCAGAGCAACAGCTCACATATGATCTTGCTAGGATCAACAACTTTCCCCCCTTAACTCACGGTGCAATAGGAAGTTGCTACCACTTTTACATTTACCATTAGTTGTCAACTTCAATGTATCCCCCCCACCACTACTATTGTATTGTATATTAACATATGAAATTGTATTGAAATTGTTTACCTAATGTGTTGTTTGTTACTGTTTTATTGTTACAAAAAGCAGGTTCTTATATATGCTCTTAGTGTTAATAGCTTACTCAGGGTTCCACACGCATTATCGCAAAATCCCTTATCACAAGCAGAGAAAATAATTCATGTTCTCCTACCCTATGGCCTAAGACAGCTCTATCAAACCACTCTATACCCCAGAAATACCAAGATAGATCCCAGGAAACGCCCCCTCTCATATTAACCCCACACTCACAATCTAAAAGCTCACTAACCCAGAAATCCCTTGGAATCATTACACAATGTTTACACTCAGCCAATCTCCTAGATGCCTGGAGAGTCCAGCACCGATCCCAAAAAACATTTACCTTCTTTTCTAACCTGTGTAAAACGCATTCTTAACTAGACTACATATGCATAGACCAGACAGACCAGACAGGCCTACCATTAGTTTGTGACTCTGACATAGACCCAACACTGTGGTCAGACCACTCCGCAGTATCATTAAATTTAGAATGGCCTGAACGTCCAACCACAGACTTTTACTGGAGGCTAGATAACACTCTCTTACTCCAACCTCAAGTACTAGATAAAATAACCCGAATTTCAACTGAATTTTTCCAACACAATTATACTCCACAATCCTCTCCGAATACAATTTGGGAAGCTCATAAAGTGGTTATCAGAGGAGAATTCCTTAAACAAAAAGACATCTTAATTAGAACATATAACGTAGAGTATCGCTGCCTATTAAGTCTACTACTAGATGCAGAATGTTCCCGCATGCTAAACCCCATGAACCCTGTAAACACTAACAAATTACAAATGGTCAGGTAGGACCTAAACAACTTATTAAACAAGGAAGCTCATAGGAAAACTACTACCCTAAAAAACTATACTTCACAGACGGGAATAGAGCAGGCACATTGCTAGCCGGAGCACTTAAAAAAGGACTTATGCAAACTTTATACACAAAATGACCTCCCCTGATAATCAAGAGACTCACAACTACAGAGAAATAGCAAATATTTTTAACTCCTATTAACATTCCCTTTATAATCTACCACCCTCTTGCCACTCATCCAGCACCCCCCTAATAGACCAATACCTGGAAAACTCCCACTTTCAAACACTCCCCAACTCATTCATTAGCTAAATCTCTAGAAGAACCCATCAGACCACAGGAAACCTTAGAGGCAAGTAAAAGCATTCCTACACAAAAAAAGCCCAGGACCAGATGGTTTAACTAAATTTTACTATAAGCAATTTCAACAAATTCTAACACCACACATGACAAATATGTCAAACTCTTTAGACAAGTACGGCCACTTTTCACTCCAACAACTAGAAGCACATATTTCAGTGATTCACAAACAGGGAAAACCAGCAACTGATCTGAGCAACTACTGGACGATATTATTACTGAATGGAGACATAAAAATGTATGCGAATATAATAGCCAAAAGTATTAATTCAATACTACCCACCCTTATTCATGTTGACCAAGCAGGTTTTGTGCAACTCAGAGAGACCAGAGACAACACCATTAGAGTTTTGCACCTAACAGAACACGCTAAAACAAACAAAATACCAATTGTCCTGGTCTCTACTGATGCAGAGAGGGCCTTGGACAGACTAAATTGGTCCTTCCTTAAAAGAAAGTTATTTCACTTTGACTTTGGAGAAATTATGATTAAAAGAATATTTCACCTTTATTCAAACCCAACGGCCAGAGTAAAAGGTAGAACTATCACAGAGCTTGAAGCAGTCCAACGAGGATCACTGTACAGTCTCCGGTCACCGACTGTAGTAACAGCTTAAAAGTTCAGCTCAACAAGAGGATATGGCAAAACGAAAGGTGCAGGCACACATGAAGGGACAAAGCAATTCCGGCAATGAACAAAAGAAGAAGGAGGCAGCACACTTTGAATCTGCAAAAAAGTGGATCTTTAATCCAGCATGATCTTGGCAATACACAAACACATAACAATGGAGGAAATGGGGGGCGTGTCCTTACGCATTTCGTGCCATGAGGCACTTAGTCATAGGATGACAGGTGAGTGTGAAGTGTATAACTATATACCTCAACACCCCCAATCACGGCTATTTATATAGCTTTTGATTGTTGTCGCTTAGAACGCTGTTGTTTCTATTCCTCAAAATAGTGGAAACGCTGTCATTAGAAATCCTTTCTTTCTTCTGATTTTAATGCACTAATTTAATCTGTATACCTCACCACTCCCAGAAACGTTTTCTAAGCCGTGATTGGAGGTGTTGAGGTATATAGTTATACACTTCACACTCACCTGTCATCCTATGACTAAGTGCCGCACAGCACGAAACGCGTAAGGACACGCCCCCCACTTTCTCCATTGTTATGTGTTTGTGTATTGCTAAGATCATGCTGTATTCAAAGTGTGCTGCCTCCTTCTTCTTTTGTTCATTGCCGGGATTGCTTTGTCCCTTCATATGTGCCTGCACCTTTCATTTTGCCATATCCTCTTGTTGAGCTGAACTTTTAAGCTGTTACTACAGTCGGTGACCGGAGACTGTACAGTGATCCTCGTTGGACTACTTGGAGCCATGCCCCCCCTTTCTTTCTACGTCTGTTTTCACGGAACTAAGCCTCAGCATGAGCTCGGTTATACTCGACAACGAACATTCAGTAAGTGCTTTATGTTATTTTGCAGTTACTGTGTTATTGATTGTGTTTGTATAAGACTGCTGGGCTTTCCACTACACCTCGTTGTTTTCAGGGCATAGGTGCATGGCTCATTCTCTGTGACCGTTTGAAGGTTAAGTGTTGAAAGGATTAACACTAATCCTAAAGCAATTAATATAATAAGATTGCAGTCACATAGTTAACACCTATTATTGCCCTAACAGGATTTGATAAAGCCTGGTTTACATTACACACACAATTGGGGTCACTGAATTTGTAAAGACATCATTATTGGTGAAACTGAAAGTTTTTTGAATATCTGCCATTAACACACATCCACAATAACATGGAGGAAGGGGCTATGAGTTTGAATAAAACTATTTTTAACCTTGAAAGTTGAAAGGATTTCTTTGAAAAAATATTTTCTACTAGCAATGACAACTTAAGTAAAGATATAAAAAAGTATGTTTAATCAGCTTGAGTGGCTGTTGTTAACGGATCTTTGTTTAATGTGGGATACTGTGGCCTTTGAGCACTACATTGGATTAAAAAGTATACCAAGGGGCTTGAGGATAAAAAAAATCCTTACCTCGTTCTCCCCTCCCTTCCCCCCCCCCCACACCATCGCACTATGATGTATCGACTTTACTCTCTATTCTCTTTTTTATTGAATATATTTGTTTACCACTTATATTATTACGGTACCCTCTCCGTGTAGAGGGTTTGTTGAATGTGTTGTTATGTGATATTGAAACGGTTCATTTGTACTTCTGATATGAACCAACTTGTATAGGGGTCCTGCGAGTCCCCAGATGTGATATGTAATGTTTAAAACCTAATAAAAATTTATATTTAAAAAAAAAAAAAATCCTTCTTATGATCTGGAAGATGAAGCTCTGATTCAAGAGTGGAAAGAGGCAGTGTGCTCTATTACTCTATTGACTATTCTTGTTAAAAGTAAAAACATGAAAAGAGAAGCCCTTAAGGGGACATATCCAAACATTAAAGAATGAACTTAAAACTTATAAAACGGATGGGAGATACTCTGAATTGAAATCTTCAATGAAATTAAAAATAAAAAAATCTGAAGACGATTTAGCAACATTAAAGGGTCGTAAGTTTACCCGAGATCAGGAAGATTATGTCAGCAATAAAGTTTATGATTGGTCCAAGTTTACAGGGAGGCAGAGAAGATTCACCCCTGGTGGACATAGGAGGTTCAATAAAAACCGTGATCAAGATGTCGTTAAAGGAGACAACAAAGAAAGCTTGGGCAAAGATGTCGGGAAAGAAACAAATACAAATAAGAATAAAAGCAAAAAGAAGGGACTATGGTTGAAAACATCAACGCCTAAATCAAACCAAAATCGATCTTGAAGAAGAATTCAACTGATCGTAGGGTTAATTTCTCTTCCACGGAACCAGAGACCTCTGAACCCAATTCTGCAAGCTCAGAGGATAGTGATGCGGACACTTCCTCCTCTTCCTCCTCTCTCTCTCCCCAACCCTCGTTTGTCATTTTAGGTCTTGACGGATAAAGATTCTGAGCAAGAAGAACAAGTCATATGCCCAAAAATTCAGAGCAAGGAAGTCCCTTTAGGCAAAGAGCCAAAAAAACAAGACATGCAGGGAAAAGGAGAAGGAAGGAGAAGTTCCAAAAGGGACAGAAGAAAGATTAGATTTTGCTGTTCTCAATTTGTCTGATTTTCCATTAAATGAAGAACATACAAAAGTATTGACTATGGGTTTGGGGTTTGCACCCACCCATGACTTCTCTGTATTTTCTACTTTGATAGATATAAATACGTTTGTGCGCAAACTAGCGTTAAAAATATTTTTTTGTAAATCAGATAGAAATGTTTAAAATGATGCTGATGCTGCTGAAGTTTGTGGCAAATATGAGTACTATTCCGAAACATGTATTTCAGATTTTGAATTTAATGATGTCACCGTGGAGGCTTTGAGGGATCTGGATTCTGGTGATGGGGGTCTTAATGATCATACGATTAGCAAACCCAAAAGGGTGGCTTTGGATTTTTATCCCATACAATCCAGGGGTATGCACTTCAATTTGTTCCAGAAAAAGGTAGAGCAAGACATCACAAGTTTTAGTAAAAATATAGCTTCTTTAAGCATTACTAAAAAATCAAAGAATTTTAGCTACAAGAGAGGCTAGCAATTAAACAGCTTCGTGACAACCACAACATTGTCATTCGTTCGTCTAACAAGGGTGGCAATGTTGTTGTTGTCAATAAATCAAACTACGTGAAAGAGGCGATTCGACAACTGAGTGATGGTATCACTTATAGGTCTTTGCCATCTAATCCAACAAGAGCTTTTAAAATTAAGCTTGAGAAGATCATAGTTGAAGGAATAAGTTTGGGAGTTTTCAGAGAAGACGATGTCTTCTCTTATTCCCTCTTACCCAATGATGCCCATTTTCCACCACCTGCCCAAGACTCACAAAAATATGGTCAACCCACCTGGCCGCCCAATTATTTTAGGAATAGGTTCACTGTTTGAACCACTATCAGAGTGGGTTGATGCAATATTACTACCACTTGTGAATGGTCTAAGCAGCTACCTAGTAGACTCGTTCCATCTTATATCTCTTTTGAATAATGTCAGATGGTGTGAGGGCTTCGGCTGGGTGGTGGAGGTTGTGGTCTCATTGTATTCTAACATCCCTCATGTACTAGGGATCAAAGCTATTGAATTTTTTCTTAAGCAAATAACACATTTTTCAGATGAATTTTGCATGTACATTTGTGAGTGTGTCGAGTTCCTACTATCCCATAATTTTTTTATGTTTGATGATAAGTATTTCTTACAGACTTGTGGAACGGCAATGGGGGCGAAATTTGCCCCCTCATTTGCCAATTTATTTATGGGATGGTGGGAGCTCGGCACACTATACAATGTAGATAATCCCTTCAAGGACAGAATCCAACTATATATCAGATATATTGATGATCTCATATTTATAGTTAAAGGGGATTTTGTGTTTGATGACTTTTTGCATTTTATCAATGATAATGAACTTGGGTTAAGGTTCACAGGAATCATGCATAATATTGTTGCCCAATATGTGGATCTCACATTAAGTAGGTGTATTCAGAGTAACTCAATTGTTACGGATACCTTTAGAAAACCCACCGCGGGCAACACAATTTTGCATGTGAACTCGTGCCATCCCAAACATTTAAAAAAAGCTATTCCCAAGAGCCAATTTTAAGACTCAGAAGGAATGCGTCTTCTGACCTCCTTTTTGAAAACCAGACTTAGAGTCTTAAGAAGAGGCTGTTGATCAGGGACTATGAAAATGGCCTATTAGAGAGAGCACTGAAAGAGGTTAGGGAAAAACCTCTGGCAAATGTCAAGAATAGGTCACGTAAGAGAGATGACAATTTCTCAAAATCTATGGTGTTTTCTACTGAATATTCCTCACAATTTACTGAAATATGTAACATTTTAAAGCAAAACTTAGTTTTCTTGAAGGGAGATGAGATACTCTCTCCATATGTAGAAAAAATTAGATTTGTACCAAGAAAGGCACCTACCTTAGGTAACAAGTTGGCCCCCAGTTTAGTAGTCACAGTAATTTGAATAAAAAGAAACCAACATGGCTTAATAAGAGGGGTACTTTTCAATGCCTGACACTGAGTGGCAAGAAGTCCTCAACGAAGCCGGGAGAAGTCTTCATCCAAGCGGCATCTTCTATTTTCATCCTTCCGACGCGGAGTGGCTCCATCTTCAAGACATCCGACACGGAGCATCCTCTTCTTCTTCGGAATTAAAGGTGAAAAAATCCTATTGGCTGATTGGATAAGCCAATCGGATTTTTTCACCTTTAATTCCGATTGGCTGATAGAATTCTATAAGCCAATCGGAATTCAAGGGATGCCATCTTGGATGACGTCCCTTAAAGGAACCTCCCATCTTCAGTCGCCGTCGGAAGAAGATGATGCTCCACGTCGGATATCTTGAAGATGAAGCCGCTCCGCGTCGGAAGGATGAAGATAGAAGATGCTGTCTGGATGAAGACTTCTGCCCATCTGGAGGACCACTTCTGCCCACTTGGATTAAGTGGGTGTATTCAGAGTAACTCAATTGTTACGGATACCTTTAGAAAACCCACTGCGGGCAACACAATTTTGCATGTGAACTCGTGCCATCCCAAACATTTAAAAAAAAGCAATTCCCAAGAGCCAATTTTAAGACTCAGAAGGAATGCATCTTCTGACTTCGTTAAGGAATTCTTGCCGCTTGGATGAAGACTTCTCCCGGCTTCGTTGAGGATGAATGTCCGGTCTTCAAAAACTGTAAGTGGATCTTCGGGGGTTAGTGTTAGGTTTTTATAAGGCTTTATTGGGTGGGTTTTATTTTTAGAGTAGGGACTTTGGGCTGCAAAAGAGCTAAATGCCCTTTTAAGGGCAATGTCCATCCAAATGCCCTTTTCAGGGCAATGGGGAGCTTAGTTTTTTTAGATAGGATTTTATTTGGGGGGGTTGGTTGTGTGGGTGGTGGGTTTTACTGTTGGGGGTGTTTGTATTATATTTTTACAGGTAAAAGAGCTGATTTCTTTGGGGCTATGCCCCGCAAAAGGCCCTTTTAAGGGCTATTGGCAGTTTAGTGTATGCTAGGGTTTTTTTTATTTTGGGGGGGCTTTTTTATTTTCATAGGGATATTAGATTAGGTGTAATTAGTTTAAATATTTGATCATTTATTTTTTATTTTCTGTAATTTAGTGTTTTTTATTTTTTTTAATTTAGATAATTGTATTTAATTAATGTACTTTAGTTAATTGTATTGTAATGTTAGGTGTTAGTGTAACTCAGGTTAGGTTTTATTTTACAGGTAAATTTGTATTTTTTTTAACTAGGTAGTTATTAAATAGTTAATAACTATTTACTAACTAGTCTACCTAGTTAAAATAAATACAAACTTACCTGCGAAATAAAAATAAAACCTAAGATAGCTACAATGTAACTATTAGTTATATTGTAGCTAGCTTAGGGTTTATTTTATAGGAATTTAGTTTTAAATAGGAAATTTAATAAATAATAATAATAATAATTTTAATTTAGATTTATTTTAATTATATTAAAATTAGGGGGTGTTAGGGTTAGGTTTAGGGGTTAATAACTTTAGTATAGTGGCGGCGGTGACATTGGGGGTGGCAGATTAGGGGTTAATAAATTTATGTAGGTGGCGGCGACATTGGGGACAGCAGATTAGGGGTTTAATAATATTTAACTAGTGTTTGTGATGCGGGAGTGCGGCGGTTTAGGGGTTAATATGTTTATTATAGTGGCGGCGATGTCCGGAGTGGCAGATTAGGGGTTAATAATTTAGTTTAGTGTTTGCAATGCAGGAGGGCCTCGGTTTAGGGGTTAATAGGTAGTTAATAGGTGTTAGTGTACTTTAGTTATAAGTTTTATGTTACAGCTTTGTAGCGTAAAAATCATAACTACTGACTTTAGATCGCGTTACGACTCTTGTCGGAATAGGCTGTACCGCTCACTTTTTGGCCTCCCAGGAAAAACTCGTAATACCGGCACTATGGAAGTCCCATTGAAAAAGGACTTTTTGAAAGTTGCGTTAGTTATTTTGCCTTACGGCCAAAAAGGTGTGTGGTAGAGCTATTCTGACAAGACTCGTAATAGCAGCGGTAGTGAAAAAGCAGCGTTATGAGCCATAAAGCTTCATTTTCACTCATAACGCAAAACTCATAATCTAGCAGGTAGTTTTTTAGTAATCTCCCAAATGTCTAATTTTATATCATATAGATTCATTTATGATGTTTGTGAAACATGTAACAAATATGGTTATATGATGGTTACAAATACCACATTTTAGTTTTAATTTATTATGTTGCATATGTAGGTCTCTGTCTTCACATTGGGTTCAAATGCCCTCTAATGTTGTGTGCACAGCTATCAAATTTATATAGCTTTTGATTGTTGTTGCTTAGAAGGCTGTTGTTTCTATTCCTCCAAATAGTGGAAACTCAGTCATTAGAAATCCTTTCTTTCTTCTGATTTTAATGCACTAATTTAGTCTGTGTACCTCACCACTCCCAGAAACGTGTGAGGTATATAGTTATACACTTCACACTCACCTGTCATCCTATGACTAAGTGCTGCACGGCACGGAATGCGTAAGAACACGCTCCCTACTTCCTCTATTGTTATGTGTTTGTGTATTGCCAAGATCATGCTGGATTAAAGATCCGCTTTTTTGCAGATTCAAAGTGTGCTGCCTCCTTCTTCTTTTGTCTATCATAGAGCTTCCCCATATCAAATGGCACCAGATAGGGATGCCCGCTGCCCCCTATCTTAATCGTGTTGACTATGGAAGCGTTGGCATCTCACATAAGAAATTACCTAGAAATCAAAGGAGTCATCATAGGCCCAAACAACTATAAAATAACAATGTTCACTGATGACGTCCTACTTACTCTAATCTCCCCCCTTTCATCCCTACCACCGCTCATATTGGAATTTGACACCTTTAGCAAATTTTCTAATTTTCTAATAAACAGAAATCCGAAATTTTTAACATCTCCCTTTCGTGAAATGACTTTAAATCCCTTCAGACCGTATGTCCCTACAAACCCCAAACCTCCCAATTGAAATACCTAGGAGTAAAATTAACACAGCTTTAGGACACAAATTACAAGACTTAACTAAATTCTACACAGCACACCCTACACACATGGCAAGATAAACCACTCACATGGTGGGGCAGAATACAAGCAGTTAAGATGACGATCCTCCCGAAGATACTTTACATCTTCCAAGCCATACCAATCACATTGCCTACATTATTTATCCAACAGCTTCAATGACTTATTATCACCTTCATATGGGGTCAAATACACCCACATATAAATACGGCTACTATGTACTAATCTTTAGGGAGGGGAGGATTAGGGGTACCTAAGATAGAAACATACTACCGAGCCATAGTTCTACAACACATACTAGACTGGAATAGCAAAAAAGGATGCTAAAGCTTGGGTCTCATTGGACTCCCAAATCCTTAGGTCCCCCAGCCTTAGATCTATCTGCTGGATCCCTAAAAACCTCAGGCCCCCTCTATGCTATAAATCACCCCAATACAAGCACATTTTCATATTTATATCAGTGGTGGAGCAGGTACAAAGGTCCCAATGACTGGCAAACTGTTTATACATTTGTTTACCTCACATTGCAGCTGTACCGATTGTGGTACAGCTGCTTTAATGTAATTTCCAGTGCTGTTTCAGCACAGCCAAATTGTTCCCTTATTCTGAAGTTCCTGTGCAGTAGCTCACAAAAAACGGAGTGACTTGTGCTTCTAAATGCTGCTGCTAATACTCAGAATGAAGTCAAAATCCATTGGAGTTGTGCTGTAGGAGGTAGAATGTCAGCAATTGGCATGTAAGTGTCAATGTTTGTATATTTATGTTTAAGTGGGATTTATATGTATGTGTGTGTCACTGTATGTAAGTTTGTTCATGTTTGTGTGTGAGTGAGCAAGTGTGTGTGTTTGTTCCTGTGTGTGCAGTGTGAGAAAGAATGTGTGTTTTTTGTGTGTGTGAGCAAGAGTGGGTGTTTGTTCCTGAGTGTTAATACACCAAAGATAATTGGACTTAGCGCCTACTTTATGTACCTATCGCCTAGGGGTAGTGGTACCTAGTGACCACCGAAAAGAAATTTAGAAGAAAATAGATATGTGCCCAGGTGCCTCACCAACTGGAGACAAAGGTACTCTGATGAAGATTTAATACAGACATTTATTGGTAATAATAAACAACGTTATAAAAAATAGTCAATTAAAATTCCATGGATCCAGGAAACATTATAAATACAATAAAACAAATCAATATGATGAGACAATCAGTAAAAAACAAATGGTCAATAAAAACAACTATAAAATAATTGTGAAACACTGTGCTTCATTCATTGTAGTTGAAATAACAAATTACAGTCATACATCAAAGTCCAATGAGTATTGCGTCTTCTGCCCACAAAATTAAAAATTAAGAAATGATGTGTAACTGGTGATTCCAAGTTTGTCCAATTAGGTCAGTGATCCTGATATGTGAAGAATGAGTAGTAGAAAAGTCAATGAATTATATAGTGGATAAAAAAATGAACAAAAGGCTGACCACCAGATAGTGATAATACAAGACGTCAGATCCACAAAATAAGCATCAAAAAAAGAAATAAGGGGGGGCGGAGCTAACCGCCGAAGTGAATGGATGCACGTTGCTGTAGCTCCCGGTTTTAACAAAGATTTTGGGGTTCTTTTCTAATCTGATATCCCTTAGAAAAGGGGAGATATACTATAACCCCTATTTAAGAACCTGTTATAGCGATCGGAAGAACAACCGGGAGCACATTTATAGTTTATCAGGGCTTATCATTGTGGCCTTATCTTGTAGTGGTGCAAACATGGCGGATCTCCACATGGCTATACTAGCCCTTTTTGAAGATTACGGCCGCCAACTAACGAGCAGACTGGATCGGCTTATTTGGTCCCTTAGACCCCAGGGTGCAGAGGATGACGGCGCCAAGATATATGAAGAAACGGCTGTGGCCCCCGACATCCAAGAGAGCACTACCCAGTGGAATGCCACTCGACATTCTCCATCGGAAATGTCCTGCCCCTCTGGGATTGCTCTAGCCCGGGGGAGCAGCGGACACTTACCTTATGCCTCTGACCTAGGAGGAGCAACCGATCTGAGGGAGCAAGGTATGTGCGGTGTGTGCCTGCAAAGGGGAACAGCTGTGGGTGACGCAGAGGACGAGTAAACACAGATCCGTGGAGATGACTGAGCAGCAGCTTGTAACCCTGGGGGCGACTTACCCTACCAGATGGTCTCATTCTTCCCATCGCCCTGCTGACTTGCAGTGTACTCGTTTTGCTGTACACATGCCTCTATTGGCTCCCCAAGGATGTGGAGGGATTAGTGGGGCCATACCTACGCAGAGCCTCCCCTACTGGAAAACCGGAGTGGGCTAGTTCCCCTCGCACCCTGCGAGACTGCAGACAGCTAATATCACGCAATGTAATTCTCCAGAGCAGACTGTTTCTCTCTTTCTCCTGACTTATGATAAAATTGCTATTTGAGACATTGCAAAGGAGTTTCTGTGAGGAGCTTAAGCTCGGGAAAGGGATTAACACTTGATGATCGTTCCAGTGACTTTCCAGTGCCATATGTCCTTTTGTTACTATATTATGTTTTTATATGTTATGGCTTAGCTAATAAGTTCTAAACTGGGGATTCTGCAATTTGGTGGGGAGCTATTTGAGATTGTGTAGAGCTTGTATCTGTCCTGTGTGTGTGTTTGGCTTATCTTGCAGCCCTGAATTAACTTGAAAGTGAGAAGTATGCTAGAGTAAATTTTCTGTTGGGAACGTTATATTTATGTAGTCATGGGATCTAGGGCAGAGCAGGCCTTCTTGCGCAGCCTTAGCATAACTTGGCATCTCATTATCTATACTAGCCCAAGAAACCACAATCACTTGCGATATGTGTGTTCAAAAAAATCTGAAGCTTCTAACATAGTTTTCATTTAGCTCCTACTCGTCAGTTTACTTATGATAGACTACGGTTTTAGTCTTTAAGTGTTTGATCTATATATGTTTAAGATCTCCTGGAGCTGCGAGTGGGACTGTGCATGTCATTCCCCTGACAAGTTAAAATGTATGTTACTCTACCCCATCTTACCGTTATACTTGAGGTCCAACATAGCCTACAGTATAAGTGTAATATCCTTTAGAACTCAGGCAATGTGATATATGCTCCTAAATTACTGCAGTCCCTCTCTTACGTGTAGAACTAAAGAAATCTTGTGTGTACTGTGTTTCATAGCACCTCATGTCGCATTAATACGTGTTCATGCCCTTTAGTGGAACTTGTGTTATAGGAAACTATCTGTTTTTCTTTATGTGTAGGCCATCTCTCTCGTGTATGTGTGAATGCATTTTTATTGGCTGATGTGTGGATTTGTGCTGTGCAATGTTGACTTGAGTGAGTATTCCATACCATATCTGGCTCTGGAAGAAAGTTAGGCAAACTGAGCCAAAAGATTTGGCGCTTACGGCCCTGGAACTGGTGTGGGGGTGAAAAAAGCCGGTGTTTCTCCTTTGAGCTGGAGGAGGAGTGATTCAAGCTGTTAGGCTCGGCGTCCTGAGTTCCTCCTTCCGGGTTTGAGAGGGATCAGTTGCTGCCTGTGACGTGTAATGGATTTCCGTTGATCGCATCAAAGAGGAACTGCAAGTAGAAAGAATGGGACAGGCGCAGCCTGACTCAAGTGAAATACAATTTATTGAGCAGTAAGTGCACAAGACAAATGGCTGCTTACAAACATAAAAACATATAAGGCATATATGTAATCAAATTGAGGACCACTGCAAGAATCCACACTGCGCTGGTATAAGACGCCTTCCAGATAGTTTCTGTAGATACAATGTTGGTGCAGACGGTCATAGAAATGTCTCTACGCGTTTCGTCTGAGTTCGCCCAGACTTTGTCACTCTTGTATCCACAGAAACTATCTGGAAGGCGTCTTATACCAGCGCAGTGTGGATTCTTGCAGTGGTCCTCAATTTGATTACATATATGCCTTATATGTTTTTATGTTTGTAAGTAGCCATTTGTCTTGTGCACTTACTGCTCAATAAATTGTATTTCACTTGAGTCAGGCTGCGCCTGTCCCATTCTTTCTACTTGCATATCTGGCTCTGGTAGTTTACAAACGTCTGAGGACCCACCTACGAATAGCACATGAGTTAATACAGGGAATTATACTACAATACTAGAGAGATACTGAGCCCAACAATAGATTTTGAGACCTCCTGGCGTCTGGACCCGCTTCCCCCCCCTGTGTGGTAAGGGATAATTAGTTTATCCTCCATACTTCCGTTTGGCAGAGTTACTTAGTCTCTGCCCTGTTCGGAGAGCTTTTGTTCTAGCTGGTACCTGTGTGACTGTAAAATAGGGTCACAGGTGAGGTTAATATACTTATCTTTCAAGTACTTCTGAGAGTTGGAGCTTATTGACAGAGCTGGTCGATATGGGTGGCAAGGTGACATTTTATTAGGAGTGACCTATGTGGGATATACTTATTTCTTTAATATGAGCTCTTACCAGACTTACCAAGATTTATACTCCTAGATTAATTTAACAACTCCTTGCTCCTGTGACAACCATAATAATGTGTACAGTTATATTCCTATGCATATTAGCACCTGGTTTTATCTGGGAGATAATCCCTGCATTCTAGTTTTTCTTTAGCACAGTGGTGATTACTTATATACTCTAATATTGTCATGTTTTTTTCTATATGACCTCCTTCAATCCTAGTTCCAGATTATTGGGCCAACCCATGGCCCTGGAAGATATGTGAAGGAGTATGATGAGTGTAAGCCCAAAAGAGGCTTATACTACCCAAAAATTCTCCAATTGGTAACTTATATTCATTGGGGTTTAACAGTGACCTCAGTTATCTAGGGGAAAAAAGAGGGTGTATTGGGTTTGCTCCTCAATTTTCTTTGCATGTCTTATATTTCATGTATTATTGTTGTGAAAATGTTATAGTAGAAGGTCTACCCTTTAACAGGGCTCTATGTATTTGTCTATGTATGGTATCTGTTTCACCATCCAATGTGCCTCTTGTGTTAAAAAGAGCAAACTGTATTTTGTTATAGTTTTGTTATACCCTCAATAAAACACCTTAAAAAAAAAAAAAAAATAAGTTAAAAAAGTAAAAAATAGTGATCCAAATATGTTGATAAAAAAGTGTTGATAAAAAATAAAAATAAAAAAATCTGTGAGAAACTTTGTGAAAAACTTTGAAAAACTCCAATATGTAGAATCAAACAGAATAAAAAACTCCAATATGTAGAATCAAACAGAATAAAAATCCAAACTCTAAAAGTGACTGAAATAAGTGTGTTCAAAAGCTTATTCTGTGCCGTTATACTTGTGGTGATAAATCCATAATAATAGGCATCTTGCTGAATGTCTTTAGAAGTATGATAATAATGGGAGGGCAATAGTATCACAATAAAAGTAGAGGAATGTTGCTAAACAATGTAACGATATCCTCCTAGAAAAAGAAAATAATAATAGTGTAACCTGTCTTACAATATGAATAAAATAGGAATAAGGCTTACCAGTGTCTACGCGTTTCGGCCTGTACTAGGCCTTTCTCAAGACCTTGTCTTCTCAAGACCTTGGGTCTTGAGAAAGACCTAGTACAGACCGAAACGCGTAGACACTGGTAAGCCTTATTCCTATTTTATTAATATTGTAAGACAGGTTACACTATTATTATTTTCTTTTTCTAGGAGGATATTGTTACATTGTTCAGCAACATTCCTCTACTTTTATTGTGATACTATTGCCTTCCCATTATTATCATACTTCTAAAGACATTCAGCAAGATGCCTATTATTATGGATTAATCACCACAAGTATAACGGCACAGAATTATCTTTTGAACACACTTATTTCAGTCACTTTTAGAGTTTGGATTTTTATTATGTTTGATTCTACATATTGGAGTTTTTTATTCTGTTTGATTCTACATATTGGAGTTTTTCACAAAGTTTCTCACAGATTTTTTATTTTTATTTTTTATCAACACTTTTTTATCAACATATTTGGATCACTATTTTTTACTTTTTTACCTTATTTCTTTTTTTGTTGCTTATTTTGTGGATCTGACGTCTTGTATTATCACCATCTGGTGGTCAGCCTTTTGTTCATTTTTTTATCCACTATATAATTCATTGACTTTTCTACTACTCATTCTTCACATATCAGGATCACTGACCTAATTGGACAAACTTGGAATCACCAGTTACACATCATTTTTTAATTTTTTATTTTGTGGGCAGAAGACACAAAACTCATTGGACTTTGATGTATGACTGTAATTTGTTATTTCAACTACATTGAATGAAGCACAGTGTTTCACAATTATTTTATAGTTGTTTTTATTGACCATTTGTTTTTTACTGATTGTCTCATCATATTGATTTGTTTTATTGTATTTATAATGTTTCCTGGATCCATGGAATTTTAATTGACTATTTTTTATAACGTTGTTTATTATTCCCAATAAATTTCTGTATAAAATCTTCATCAGAGTACCTTTGCCTCCAGTTGGTTAGGCGCCTGGGCACATATCTATTTTGTGCCTGAGTGTGTAAATTTGTTTGAGCAAGAGTGTGAGTTTGTTTGCATGTGTGTCAGAAAGAGTGTGAGTTTGTTCGTGTGTGTTTCAGAGTGTGAGTTTGTCCATTTGTGTGTGTGTATCACCATTTGGCTAAACTCTTTAACTAACTCTTCCATTTTGCTTTTAATCTAGCTGTGTGCTTGCAAGAAAGTGCCAGACTTTATATCTTTATATATATATATATATATATATATATATATATATATATATATATATATATATATATATATATATATATATATATATATATATATATATATATATATATATATAATGTTGTTTTCTCATCATGTTGTTTTCTAATTTAATTTCTCAAGCCCTGTCTTATATCTAAGTATAAGCACTCACTTGACTCACTCTTTTGACGCCAATGAGTTACCATGTTTAAAATTATGTGCAGCTCATGTGTACACAAGCAACTGTGTCTGCTTCACATGTTGCCACTAATATTTTAATGCTTAGGGAAGTTTAATTTTTTTGCCCCTATCTGGAAAAACTTCTGCGGACTCCCATGCCTACTTGCCAAATATTCTTTTAAAACCACTTTTCCTATTTTTAACAATTTAATAAAAGTTAAATTTAAACTAATCGGTTCTGCTTCATTAGTCTGGGCAGAGAGTGCTGGAATATATACTCTAGTGGAATTTCTCTTTCATCCACAAACAAATTCAATATACTTCTAATGCAAAGCACCACTCCCAAATAGAGAACAATAAACCAGAAATTATAAAAACTTATATAAATTATTGGGAGACTGCCTGTGATAGTGCCATTGTCAATCTCTATGGTTTGAACTTTTTGTTTACTGACCTTCAAGTGACTGCTAGAATGGACATGTTGTTTATAACAGAAGCTAAATAAAGGCTAAGTTTTACTTACAGACGTCTGTTTAGATTTGTATCAATACATTTCAACCAGGGACAGAACTAGAGATGGTGTAGTGTCACCAGCACACAAGTGCTATGGAGGCCTATTGGCTATGAACCAGTCACATTTAGAGAGCACAGAAGGGACAGTAGCTGCTTCAGACTGACCTTCCCTGAGTTGAATGAGCACCAGTAGCCTCTCACCTCTCTCCAACACTCCCCCCTCCCTCCCTCCCTAAGCTACTTCTCCTGGTGATGCTGAGGTTTCAGTAGGCTGCAATCTGCTACTCGGATGTGTCTTCCATGTCAGAGCTCCCCTGATACAGACAGCAGGCTTGGTAGCAAAAGCAAGAAGACAACAGCCTGTGAGTAACCTAAAATTAGGCCCAGGAACCCCATGTGTATTGCAGTCATGCCAGGCACCGATGCATGGCAACCCTTTGACCCTTGTCACATCTATGATCACATATACAATAAATAATAATATTCAGCAAACAGATAAATATTATAGATTAATTAATAGACAGATGAGTGGATGAGAATAGATAAGCTAAGGAGCACTCTCTCGAGTCTTCAATACAGAGATCAAGCTAGCTCTCATACTACTTGGATGCTTACTGACCACAGCCTGATGGAGTCTTGGGCCACATGGCAGTATATAAAGATCAGATACATTTTAAAGAAGACAACCTGTCTATTTTGTAATGTACTTGAGAACTTTCCAATGTTTCACACTCTTCCATCTCATGGGACACAGAGAGTCAAGTGATGATGAGCCTTGGACATTGTGAGTTAATCATCAAAGTTGAAGTAGGTTAGACACAGCTATTCACTACTATATGCCTGAGAAATTTCATATATCTCAGGAAATGTTATATAATTTGCTGGTTACCATTTTTAATTAAATTGCCTAAATATTATCTTGCTGAGAGACTTATCATACAGCAGTATGCAGTAGATATTGTTCTGTTATGCTCTAACATGTAATATTTATTTTTGTGGTTATGTTTAACCATAGTTAATGTGTGATTATTAAGCGTAGGTTTGGTATGCTTTCTCAGAATTGCCATATAGTTATACTTAGGTATAGTATTGACTTGTCAATATTTTTCAGATCACTAAATCTATTGTGTAAAACTAGTTGATCCAGTTTTAGGATATAACATTACCCTTTGCCAGTGTTGCTAGACTGTCAGCCTAGGTGGTCTGGTAAGGTTACACATGGGTATCTCTATATAATTATTTTGTGTGTCCCTTACATACTCAGTAAAAACAGGGTCCCCTGGACAACTTACATTATAGTATAAAACAGTGTTTCAGAGACATATATATCTTTAAATCAGCAACAGAGTTATATATTTTCGCAGACAGCATACCCTCTATAATTTATTTTATGTTATGATATAATTAGTGGGATGTCACTGGTGTGATGAGCTAAGAGTCTTAGCAGTAATCCAGCACCCATTATATATATATATTATTATTTTTTTTATTTTTTTTTTATTTTTTTTAAATATGGTTTATTTAGTCACTCAAAGAAGAAAACACAAACTTTGGACTGAGCTCCAACAACTAAACAGCAGGTCATTATTAAAAAGTATATCACGGTGTGGACTGGGCTCTAACTACTGAGTGATAGCCAGCACTACGGAATTTGGCGGCGCTATACAAATAAATGATAATAATAATAATATAATATGAAAGAAGAAAAATGTATTGAAGTCGTGGGTTCACGATGACTGTGATCCAACCTTAAATTCAGCCTCTCGATCATCTCTTCTGTGGCCAGCTCCCAAACGACTGTTTAAGGGATGGCATGGCTCTCCTACTGGATCTGCTATCTGCTGTCTTTGGAATGTAACCAAGTTACTGTATAAAAGAGAAGCCTTTTGAATTTTTCCCCGAAAGGGACATTAAACCCCAAAATTTTCTTTCGTTATTCAGATAGAGAATACAATTTAAAAAAAAGTTTCCAATTTACTTCTATTATCAAATATGCTTTGTTCTCATGATATTCCTTGTTGAAGAGACACCTAGGTAGGTTGCGTGCACGTGCCTTAAGCAAAACATGACAGGAAATAGTGCTGCCATCTTGTCAGGGTGTCAGGAATCAAACTGAGAAGAGAAGTGCAAAAATAATAACAGCTTTATTAATAACAAAAAATAATAAAAAGTCCACAAGTCAAATAACAAGCCAGGAGTCAAAACCAGAGCTGGTAGTCAGACAAGCCGAGTCAGGAGCCAAAGCGAATAGTAAGACGAGCCGAAATCAGGAACAAGGAGAAAAGCAGAGTCAGGAACAAGCCAAGGATCAGGAACCAGGAGGGATGTCAGACAGCCAGGTAATGCACAGGAACTGGAACTCACAAACAGGTCTGAGACAACGCAAGGGCAAAGCATACTGAACAGAGGCCCTTTAAATAATAAGTGATGACATCACAATTCTGAGACTGCAACCTGTCTCACACGGATGATGTACACCAGTCTGGCAATAAAAGGGTGTGCAGGAAATGAGCAGCATCACACATTATGCACAAGAGTCAGCAAAAGAAGTGAGTAAAATGGCTGGCAGCAGAACATGGCAAATAAAGCAGGGAAAAAACCCTGACAGTACTCTACCCTCAATGACCCTTCCTCCGCGGGAGGACAAAAGGCTTATTGGGGAAACGGACATGGAAGGCACGGAGGAGGGCCGGAGCATGAACATCAGAGGAGGGAACCCATGAATGCTCCTCCAGACCGTAGCCCCTCCAGTGAACCAAATAATTGTACACGGCCCCTGGACATACGAGAGTCAATAATGCTACTGACCTCATATTCTTCATGGTTGTCAACAAAGATAGGATGGGGACGAGGCAACACAGTGGTAAACCGATTACAAACCAATGGTTTCAAGAGGGAGACATGAAAAACATTGGAGATGCGCATTGCAGGAGGAAGGTCAAGAGCGTAGGCCACAGGATTGACCCATCGGAGTATTCAAAAAGGACCAACATAACGGGGAGCCAGTTTATTGGAAAGAACATGAAGGTTCAAGTTGTGGGAGGACAGCCAAACCCTCTCACCAAACTGGTAGGAAGGCACTTTTGGCGCTGCATAGAACGATGAAGGCAATCCTGAATCTGCACCCACGTGGAACGGAGTTGCCAGAGATGCTCCTCCAAACCCGGAATACCCTGAGACATAAATGAATCGGGCAACAAGGATGGTTGAAAGCCATAATTCGCCATGAACGGGGATAACTTGGAGGAAGCATTAAGCACTATTATGAGCAAACTCTGCCCAAGGTAACAGTTCAGACTAATTATTGTGGTGATCTGAGACATAGCAACGGAGGAACTGTTCCAGAGCTTGATTAGACCGTTCCGCAGCCCCATTGGATTGAGGGTGATATGCTGAGGAGAAGGAAAGCTGGATCCCCATTTGAGCACAAAAGGAATGCCAAAATCTGGAGACAAACTGGCTACCCCGGTCCGACACTATCTCCTTGGGCAACCCATGTAAATGGAAGACCTCCCGGGCAAAAATTGAAGCAAGCTCCTGAGTGATAGGCAACTTCTTCAAGGGAATGCAATGTGACATTTTAGAAAAACGGTCAACCACCATAAGGATAACAGTATTGCCATTGGAAACAGGGAGCTCGACAATGAAGTCCATGGAAAGATGTGTCCAAGGATGCTCACCATTAGCAATAGGTTGAAGAAGACCCACAGGAAAACGTTGAGGAGTCTTATTTTGTGCACAAACTGAGCAGAAGGTAACATATGCAGCAACATCAGAACGAAGACCTGGCCACTAGAATTGTCGAGTGACAGACCAAATAATTTGGTTCTTGCCTTGGAGACCTGCGGCTTTAGGATAGTGGTAAGTGTGCAAAAGATTAGTTTGAAGATTCTCACTAGGTTTCTCAGGAGGTGCATTGGTTTGTGTAGCCAGGATCTCCTCCCCAAGGGAGAAGTTAAATTAGTACGTATGGTAGCCAAAATATGATCAGGAGGTAAAACTGGAGTAGGACAGAGGCGAAAATTGTCGAGAGCGGGCATCAGCCCTAACATTCTTCCTACCAGGCAGGTAGGAGACCACATAATTAAACCGAGACAAAAATAGCGCCCATCTGGCCTGTTGGGGTGACAAATGTTTTGCTTCAGATAGATAAGTTAAATTCCTGTGGTCAGTAAGAATGAGCACTTGTACACTAGTACCATCGAGAAGATGCCTCCATTCCTTGAGTGCCAAAATTATCGCCAGTCATTCCCTGTCGCCAATTTCATAATTGCACTGCGCTGGAGACAATTCCTTAGAGAAGAAACCGCACGGATGCAAGAAACTGTCAGGCATAGGATGTTGAGACAAGAGGGCACCTACTCCAGTCTAAGAAGCATCAACCTCAAGAACGAAAGGCAGGACAGGGTTAGGATGATCCAGAACTGGAGCGGCAGCAAAGGCAGACTTAAGACTATCAAAGGCCTTAATGGCAGTAGGTGACCAATGGAGTGGATCATTCTCTTTACAGGTCATGTCTGTGATAGGTTTGACCAAGGAAGAAAAGTTTTTAATAAACTTTATATAGAAATTGGCAAACCCCAAAAAAACGTTGAATAAACCGAAGACCAACTGCACGAGGCCACTTCAGAACTACAGACAACTTGTCAGGATCCATGGAGAATCCTGTAATGGAGATAACATAACCTAGGAAAGTTACTTGGGGACTTCCGGTGGGCGGGCTTACTGTGCAGTCGCATTTACAGGGAGCTCTGAGTATCGGAGCAAAAATCTGGTCCATACAGCACTTTGCGACCTGCCTGACCCCACACAACAGACTTGCTGGATAGATGATATCCACGCCGGCCGCCTACCACAGTGTGCAGGACTCTCTCATCAGTTCTGGCCCCGGGAGCTCTGAAAAGAATTGCGCAACAGACTTTGAGACGCCATCTTGGATTAGCTAAGGCTGCAGCTAGCCACTAAGCGGTGCCCTCCATCACACTGCATCGTAAGGGTTGGGGCGACCTCTGAACCCTGCAGAATGGATTCGTCTTCAGCTAACGTCTCAAACACGGATACCTGCATTTTAAAAGATATAAGAGACCTACTTCTACCTAAATTGGATCGGCTCCTTTCTTCCTGCGTGGAGCTACGCACAATAGTGAAAATGGCGGAGCAACCTCTTTGTGGAGAGAGGTCTTCCCCTGCTCATCACAACCCCACTCAGCAGAACATACCAGACAAAAGTCCCATGCAGACAACAGCTTCATTACAGCTGAAAGAATCAACAGCAGTAATGGCGACGGGGGCAACATCTCTCTATCCGAGTGTGTCAGAGCTGACTATGGATTCACTCTCTGAATCTGCAAAGGGCCCATTGCTGCGGAGTCCTCCCAGAATTCGACTGCTAATACAGGCCTCAGAGAGGTCCCTAAAATCCTCCTCAGCATCTACCCTAACTCCGGATATGGCTCTTGATGCAATTATAGAGGAGTAAATTTTCTATGGTACCTCTGAACTCAGATCATCAGCAATGCAATCCTTCTTCATACAGAGGGAGCGGCCCTACACAGGGTTAAGTGGCTCACTGGTCAGTGACTTGCTCAATTACATGCCCTACATTATATATGAAGTCTGGCACGGACAAGGTGTGGATGTCGTGTTTGGCTCATGGTTTGATTTTCTCAAAAATGGGATCGGTTGAGATATGGCTTGTGAGCTCGGCATACAAAAAAATGCCCATATTATGTAACTAGAAGCTAAGCGCTTTGGTTTTTGATATTATTTTGTTTATTGTTATCGTTTACATTGCAGTATGTTTTCTCATTTATTTATTTTATTTTACATATCCAGTCTTATCAATGTTAGAGCCCATGTTGCTTGTATATATAACCTTGGAACAGTGTACTTACTCAGATAGTGGACGTACTGCTTGTTAGAAGCATTTTGTTCTTTTTTATATTCTAACAGCTGACAATTTAACACTTTTCAATGCTACGCTTACCGGCCATGCCTTTGGGAAAGTACAACACATTAGCGAGTTGTTGGTTAGTGGACTCCCACTAACAAGATCCCAATTTATGTACCCCCCTGCTCTCATGAGCCCTACATAGATTATCAGCGAAACCTATATTGTTGTCTGAGGACTGCACAAATGCATATTGTATTACAAGAGCTATATTTTCTTAGTTGTGTGCTTACTGTTTTAGTATTTTGGAATGTTATTTTATTTTGTTAATCCTTGCTCTCCTGAAGTATGAACACTTCTTTCTTAACGTCTCACATAAGCAATATTTTGACGTATCAATTGTGCAGTGTCACCTGTTGCAGTAGAAGATGTTAGATTCCATGCTCATGCTTATCTCGTAAGTGCGGCAACCACCTTGCCATTAAATTTAACCTGCAAGCTGTCTCCCACCACCCCACTTAAACTTGTGAATACCCCAAGTTATACTGAGGCTGCATAACTAAATATACACTACTAATTTTTAGAATGTTACCACCATACATACCATAAGATTGCTGTGGCACAGATGTCTCCCTTTAATTACCATCCCAGAATTCTACTTTTAATCCTAGACCATAATCCCTAAACCCTGAGCAGGGCATCTGGATAACTTTTAAAACAAAAATAAAAGAAAACTCTCAATTTGCATACCATAGTATATCTCGTTCTGATAAATGTTCTCACGGTTGTGTAATCTACTGTAAATTTAAATCTCTCTGAACAAACAGATGTTCTCAATATGCATTGCACAGGATGATACGCACGTAAAATAGGAGAAGGTATTGGTTGTAGTTTGTTTTGGTTTACCTTTGCTTAGTTTTGTTAGGTTATAACTCCAGCGATGTATGCAAACATTCCATAAAGGTCGCTCAACGAATTTCTGATAGAACTTTGAAGAGTCTTCACCAGTATAAATGGTCCAGTACCACTACTGACTTAACATTGTAATTATGTTAACATGCTATATCATGGACTGCCCTGCGAGGCACGCAGAAACGTAATTTATATGATTGTATGCATCGACTGGGTTCCCCCCCATCCTTTACCATTCTGCCCTTTCCTCTCCCCTGTATTCCTCCCCCGCTCCCCCCCCTCTCTGTCTCCCCTGACTTCTGTTTGTTTGTTTGTTTGTTTGTTAATAACATTAAAAATCCCAATATTGTGGTGCAAACCCATATCTATTAGAGCACAGGATGATCCATTGAAAATTTTCAAAGCTACATGTATGTTAATATATGAAATTGTAGCTTATTATATTGTTATATCTGCCTTTTTTGGCTCACCCTGCGAGGTGGGCTGATGATGCATTTTGTAACTTTGCACCCTTTATTGGTTATAAATAAAAGTTTTAAAAAAAAAAACCTAGGAAGGTTACTTGAGTCTGATGGAACTCACATTTCTCGAGTTTACAAAACAGGCCGTTCTCACGTAGTCTCTGAAGAACCCGTGTAACATCAGAACCATGAGCTTCAAGTGCGGGTGAGTGTATGAGGATGTCGTCTAAGTACACCACAACAAACTGTTGCAACATATCTCATAGGACATCATTAAAGGGACAGTCAACACCCATGAAAACTTTATCCCATGCCTTAGATCAACAACAAAAAATGAGCCTGCACCGCATCCCATCTTCAATAACACTAACGTTAGGTGGCTAATCTTCAATGAACATTTAGTTAACAGCGGCAGATATGGCCACCAAACTCCTCCCCCTCCTCCTCCGTACCCTTCTTGTTTTAAATAAATACTCGTTCACAGGGACACTGTTCTATTTCTAATGCGCATGCGCTATATAATTGTAGTACGCTCACTATTAGAAATAGAACAGTGTCTCCGTGAACGCAGCTAAAGAATCTAGCCGAGGATTTGACTCTCATTGGCTGAAGACTTAGAGAAGAGGCCTCCTACTTAACAGGGGGAGGAGTTTGGTGGCCATATCTGCCGCTGTTAACTAAATATTCATTGAAGATTAGCCACCTAACTTTAGTGTTATTGAAGATGGGATGCGGTGCAGGCTCATTTTTTGTTGTTGATCTAAGGTATGGGATAAAGTTTTCATGGGTGTAACTATTCTTAATGGTAAGACAATTAAGACCCCTATAATCGATGCATGGTCTTAACTCGCCACCCTTTTTCTTCACGAAGAAGAAGCCAGCCCCTTCAGGAGAGCAGGATTTGCGGATGATTCTCCGTGACAGAGCATCGGCAACATACTCCTCCATAGTACAATTCTCTGCAACAGAGGGTAAACCTGGCCCCGAGGAGGAATTGCTCTGGGTTGCAGGTCTATGGCACAATCGTAAGACCGGTGAGGAGGCAATGTACCGGCACGCACCTTGTCAAAAACGTCTAGGAACTCTCTGTACTCCTCTGGCAATTGAGATACCAAAGAAGTGCACAAGACTTTAACTGGTTTCCGAAGACAAGTGGAAATACATTGCGGAGACCATGATAAAATTTCGGACCTGTGCCAGTCGAGACTGGGATTGTGCTTTTGGAGCCAGGGATAACCCAGAAAAACTGGAAAATGCAGAGAATTTATCACCTGGAACTGGAGGGTTTCAAAATGGAGAGCCCCAACAGCCATGGATAACAGAGCGGCTTCATGAGTAATGAGTGTGGGCTGAAGGGGCCTGCCATCAATAGCCTCAATAGCAAGCGGAATGGACCGAGGCAAAACAGGAATGGAGTGCATTGATACAAAAGCACTGTCAATGAAATAGCCCGCAGCACCGGAGTCAACAAGAGCCTGGGTGACTATGGAGGAGTCCACCAAGGAAAGGACAACCATGACCAAAGGTTTCTCCTTTAGCGGTTCCAGGGACGAGGATAAACCACCTAAGGTCTGCCCCTGACAGGATCTTAGGTGTGAGCGTTTCCCGGCCATGTAGGACAAGACTTCAAAAGGTGGCCCTGTAACCCACAATAGAGGCAGAGCCCCTCCCTCCTCCTAAAGGCCCTCTCTGCCACGAAGAGATGCGTGAATCCCAACTGCATCGGCTCAGCAGTACCTGGTGACTCGGGACCAGGGGGAATGGGAGGAGAGGGAGGCATGGGTGGGAATGAACATGTAGGAGACAACGGAACAGGAGGCTTCCACAAACGCTCCTTGAAAGAGGACTTCTCTCTGAGTCTGATGTCAATTAGGATAAAAAAAGACACCAATGCCTCGAGATCCTCTGGTAAATCTCTGGCAGCAACTTCGTCTTTAATCGCATCAGCGAGTCCATGAAAGAAGGCGGCAACAAGGGCTTCATTGTTCCAACCTACCTTTGCAGCAAGCGTACGGAACTCAATGGCATAATGAGCAACAGATCTTGTACCTTGCTGAATGGACATGAGTCATTTAGCAGCAGAGAAGGAGCGATCCAAAAAATCACATACCCTTCGAAAGGAGGCCACAAATTCAGGGTAATTTGAAATCACAGGTTTATTAGTCTCCCACAAGGGATTAGCCCAGGTAAGAGCTGTGTCAGAGAGTAACGAGATGAGAAATCCCATCTTAGCTCTGTCAGAGGGAAACGCCTGAGGTAACATCTCAAAGTAAATGCCCACCTGTTCAAAAACCCTCTGCACTGAATAGGATCACCTCCATATCGCTGAGGTAGAGGTGCAGAACCGGACATGCTCCTGGTAGGACTAGGTGCAGCAGCGGAAACAGGAGCATAGAAACATAGAATTTGAAGGTAGATAAGAACCAAAAAGGCCCATCAAGTCTACCCATATTACATGTTACTTTTTCCTTAGGATAGCCTTATGCATGTCCCAGGCATGTTTAAATTCCTTTACAGTCTTTGTGTTTACCACCTCAAATGGAAGTTTATTCCATGAATCCACCACCCTTTCTGTAAGAAAATGCTTCCTCAAATTTCTCCTGAATCTGCTACCCTCTAACTTTAGATTGTGACCCCTTGTTTTGGCATTTATTTTTTTGTGAAAAATGCTTTCAGCTTCTATTTTATTAAGTCCCTTCATATATTTGAAGGTTTCTATCATGTCACCTCTTTCCCTTCTATCCTCTAAACTATACATATTTAGATCATAGAGTCTTTCTTTGTACATTTTATATTTTAGACCATGTACCATTTTAGTAGCCCTCCTTTGGACAGCTTCTAGTTTATTTATATCTTTCTGAAGATATGTTCTCCAGAACTGTACACAGTATTCCATATTTGGTCTAACTAATGATCTGTAAAGTGGCATAAGAACCTTGCTATTTCTGCTACTAAAACCTCTTCCAATGCAACCAAGTATTTGACTGGCCTTGCTGGCTGCACTGCGGCATTGTGTACCAAATTTTAAATCATCTGAAATAATAATTCCCAAATCCCTTTCTTCTTTAATTACAGTCAGTAATGTACCATTGAGACTATAATTGGCCTTTGGGTTTTTGAATCCTATATGCATAATTTTGCTCTTGGTAATATTAAATTTCAGATCCCATTTATTTGACCAGTCCTCTAGTTTATTAATATCACAGTTCATTTGATCAACTCCTCCTAGAACATCTACCCTGTTACAAATTTTTGTATCATCAGCAAACAAGCAAACCTTCCCCTTAAGCCCACTTCCAATATCACTTATGAACATGTTAAACAAAACAGGCCCAAGAACTGACCCATGGGGAACACCACTAGTAACTGATGCCTCATTTGAATGTACTCCATTAATTGAAACCCTCTGTCGTCTATCTTTAAGCCAGCATTCTACCCACTTAACAATCTTAGCATCTATTCCAAGGCAATACATTTTGTGAATAAGTTTGATGTGTGGGACGGTGTCAAATGCTTTGCTAAAGTCTAGATATGCAACATCTACAGCTCCTCCCTGGTCTATTATTTTAGTAACATGGTCAAAGAAATCAATTAGATTAGTCAGGCATGATCTTCCAGCAGTGAAACCATGCTGTCCTTTGTCTTCTAAGTTGTTTGTCTGAATGAAAGATACAAGTCTTTCCTTTAAAAGAGTTTCCATTAATTTCCCTGCAATTGAGGTCAAACTGACTGGCCTATAGTTAGCAGAATCTTCCCTACTACCCTTTTTATGAAGAGGGACTACATTGGCAATTTTCCAGTCTTTTGGAACAACTCCTGTTAGAAGTGACTGATGAATATTATCTGGACCCACAGACTTTTTAACTTTTATTTTTGATAAAGCCCTTGAAACCTCTTCCTCTGTAAAAAGAAAAGTACTACTCACATTATTATTTACAGTAACATCCCTTAATAGAATCTCACTATCTTTACCATCTGTTGTAAAGATGGAACAAAAGTAATCATTTAAACAGTTTGCTATTTGTTTAGCTTCTTCCACTACTCTATCCTCATTCTTGAGTCTAACTATCCCTCTGTTAGTTTTTCTCTTTTCCCTGATATATCTAAAGAAGGTTTTGTCACTGTTTTTACAGATTGTGCTATTTTCTCTTCTGCATCAGCTTTAGCCTTTCTGATTAGCTGCTTTGTCATCTTTTGATGGGTTCTCCATTTTTCTTTATCCTCTTCTGAGCCAGTGAGTTTGAATTTTTTATAGACTGTCTTTTTTGTCTTAACTGCATGTGCTACTTCTCTTGAAACCCATATTGGTTTTCTTTTTCTTTTACTTTTACAAACAAGCCTAATACAGGCCTAGATTTGGAGTTCGGCGGTAGCCGTCAAAACCAGCGTTAGAGGCTCCTAACGCTGGTTTTGGCCGCCCGCCGGTATTTGGAGTCAGTGATTAAAGGGTCTAACGCTCACTTTACAGCCGCGACTTTTCCATACCGCAGATCCCCCTACGCCATTTGCGTAGCCTATCTTTTCAATGGGATCTTTCTAACGCCGGTATTTAGAGTCGTTTCTGAAGTGAGCGTTAGAGCTCTAACGACAAAATTCCAGCCGCCTGAAAAAAGCAGGAGTTAAGAGCTTTCTGGCTAACGCCGGTTTATAAAGCTCTTAACTACTGTACCCTAAAGTACACTAACACCCAAAAACTACCTATGTACCCCTAAACCGAGCTCCACCCACATCGCCGCCACTCGATTAAAATTTGTAACCCCTAATCTGCCGACCGCCACCTACGTTATACTTATGTACCCCTAATCTGCTGCCCCTAACCCCGCCGACCCCTATATTATATTTATTAACCCCTAATCTGCCCCCCACAACATCGCCGCCAGCTACTTAAAATAATTAACCCCTAATCTTCCGACCGCAAAGCGCCGCCACCTACGTTATCCCTATGTACCCCTAATCTGCTACCCCTAACACCGCCGACCCCTATATTATATTTATTAACCCCTAATCTGCCCCCCTCAACGTCGCCGACACCTGCCTACACTTATTAACTCCTAATCTGCCGAGCGGACCTGAGCGCTACTATAATAAAGTTATTAACCCCTAATCCGCCTCACTAACCCTATCATAAATAGTATTAACCCCTAATCTGCCCTCCCTAACATCGCCGACACCTACCTTCAATTATTAACCCCTAATCTTCCGATCGGAGCTCACCGCTATTCTAATAAATGTATTAACCCCTAAAGCTAAGTCTAACCCTAACACTAACACCCCCCTAAATTAAATATAATTTACATCTAACGAAATAAATTAACTCTTATTAAATAAATTATTCCTATTTAAAGCTAAATACTTACCTGTAAAATACATCCTAATATAGCTACAACATAAATTATAATTATATTATAGCTATTTTAGGATTAATATTTATTTTACAGGTAACTTTGTATTTATTTTAACCAGGTACAATAGCTATTAAATAGTTAAGAACTATTTAATAGCTACCTAGTTAAAATAATAACAAATTTACCTGTAAAATAAATCCTAACCTAAGTTACAAATAAACCTAACACTACCCTATCAATAAAATAATTAAATAAACTACCTACAATTACCTACAATTAACCTAACACTACACTATCAATAAATTAATTAAACACAATTCCTACAAATAAATACAATTAAATAAACTAGCTAAAGTACAAAAAATAAAAAAGAACTAAGTTACAAAAAATAAAAAAATATTTACAAACATAAGAAAAATATTACAACAATTTTAAACTAATTGCACCTACTCTAAGCCCCCTAATAAAATAACAAAGACCCCCAAAATAAAAAATTCCCTACCCTATTCTAAATTAAAAAAGTTACAAGCTCTTTTACCTTACCAGCCCTGAACAGGGCCCTTTGCGGGGCATGCCCCAAGAAGTTCAGCTCTTTTGCCTGTAAAAAAAAACATACAATACCCCCCCCAACATTACAACCCACCACCCACATACCCCTAATCTAACCCAAACCCCCCTTAAATAAACCTAACACTAAGCCCCTGAAGATCTTCCTACCTTGTCTTCACCATCCAGGTATCACCGATCCGTCCTGGCTCCAAGATCTTCATCCAACCCAAGCGGGGGTTGGCGATCCATAATCCGGTGCTGAAGAGGTCCAGAAGAGGCTCCAAAGTCTTCCTCCTATCCGGCAAGAAGAGGACATCCGGACCGGCAAACATCTTCTCCAAGCGGCATCTTCGATCTTCTTCCATCCGGAGCGAAGCGGCAGGATCCTGAAGACCTCCAGCGCGGAACATCCATCCGGACCGACGACTGAACGACGAATGACTGTTCCTTTAAGGGACGTCATCCAAGATGGCGTCCCTCGAATTCCGATTGGCTGATAGGATTCTATCAGCCAATCGGAATTAAGGTAGGAATTTTCTGATTGGCTGATGGAATCAGCCAATCAGAATCAAGTTCAATCCGATTGGCTGATCCAATCAGCCAATCAGATTGAGCTCGCATTCTATTGGCTGTTCCGATCAGCCAATAGAATGCGAGCTCAATCTGATTGGCTGATTGGATCAGCCAATCGGATTGAACTTGATTCTGATTGGCTGATTCCATCAGCCAATCAGAAAATTCCTACCTTAATTCCGATTGGCTGATAGAATCCTATCAGCCAATCGGAATTCGAGGGACGCCATCTTGGATGACGTCCCTTAAAGGAACAGTCATTCGTCGTTCAGTCGTCGGTCCGGATGGATGTTCCGCGCTGGAGGTCTTCAGGATCCTGCCGCTTCGCTCCGGATGGAAGAAGATCGAAGATGCCGCTTGGAGAAGATGTTTGCCGGTCCGGATGTCCTCTTCTTGCCGGATAGGAGGAAGACTTTGGAGCCTCTTCTGGACCTCTTCAGCACCGGATTATGGATCGCCAACCCCCGCTTGGGTTGGATGAAGATCTTGGAGCCAGGACGGATCGGTGATACCTGGATGGTGAAGACAAGGTAGGAAGATCTTCAGGGGCTTAGTGTTAGGTTTATTTAAGGGGGGTTTGGGTTAGATTAGGGGTATGTGGGTGGTGGGTTGTAATGTTGGGGGGGGGGGTATTGTATGTTTTTTTTTACAGGCAAAAGAGCTGAACTTCTTGGGGCATGCCCCGCAAAGGGCCCTGTTCAGGGCTGGTAAGGTAAAAGAGCTTGTAACTTTTTTAATTTAGAATAGGGTAGGGAATTTTTTATTTTGGGGGGATTTGTTATTTTATTAGGGGGCTTAGAGTAGGTGTAATTAGTTTAAAATTGTTGTAATATTTTTCTTATGTTTGTAAATATTTTTTTATTTTTGTAACTTAGTTCTTTTTTATTTTTTGTACTTTAGATAGTTTATTTAATTGTATTTATTTGTAGCAATTGTGTTTAATTAATTTATTGATAGTGTAGTGTTAGGTTAATTGTAGGTAATTGTAGGTAGTTTATTTAATTATTTTATTGATAGGGTAGTGTTAGGTTTATTTGTAACTTAGGTTAGGATTTATTTTACAGGTAAATTTGTTATTATTTTAACTAGGTAGCTATTAAATAGTTCTTAACTATTTAATAGCTATTGTACCTGGTTAAAATAATTACAAAGTTGCCTGTAAAATAAATATTAATCCTAAAATAGCTATAATATAATTATAATTTATATTGTAGCTATATTAGGATTTATTTTACAGGTAAGTATTTAGCTTTAAATAGGAATCATTTATTTAATAAGAGTTAATTTATTTCGTTAGATGTAAATTATATTTAACTTAGGGGGGTGTTAGTGTTAGGGTTAGACTTAGCTTTAGGGGTTAATACATTTATTAGAATAGCGGTGAGCTCCGATCGGAAGATTAGGGGTTAATAATTGAAGGTAGGTGTCGGCGATGTTAGGGAGGGCAGATTAGGGGTTAATACTATTTATGATAGGGTTAGTGAGGCGGATTAGGGGTTAATAACTTTATTATAGTAGCGCTCAGGTCCGCTCGGCAGATTAGGGGTTAATAAGTGTAGGTAGGTGTCGGCGACGTTGTGGGGGGCAGATTAGGGGTTAATAAATATAACATAGGGGTCGGCGATGTTAGGGCAGCAGATTAGGGGTACATAGGGATAACGTAGGTTGCGGCGGTTTACGGAGCGGCAGATTAGGGGTTAAAAGTGTAATGCAGGGGTCAGCGATAGCGGGGGCGGCAGATTAGGGGTTAATAAGTGTAAGGTTAGGGGTGTTTAGACTCGGGGTACATGTTAGAGTGTTAGGTGCAGACGTAGGAAGTGTTTCCCCATAGGAAACAATGGGGCTGCGTTAGGAGCTGAACGCTGCTTTTTTGCAGGTGTTAGGTTTTTTTTCAGCTCAAACAGCCCCATTGTTTTCTATGGGGGAATCGTGCACGAGCACGTTTTTGAGGCTGGCCGCGTCCGTAAGCAACTCTGGTATCGAGAGTTGCATTTGCGGTAAAAATGCTCTACGCTCCTTTTTTGGAGCCTAACGCAGCATTTGTTTTAACTCTCGATACCAGAGTTAAATTTATGGTGCGGCCAGAAAAAAGCCCGCGGAGCGTTAACAGCCCTTCTACCGCCAAACTCCAAATCTAGGCCACAGTGTTTAGTTGCATCTAGAATAGCATTTTTAAAACATTCCCACTGTTCTTGTACTCCAGTAATCTGTGCCATCCCTTTTAGGGATTCATCTAGGTATCTGCCCATGTAAGAAAAATCAGTTGATCTAAAGTCTAAGGCCTAGATTTGGAGTTCGGCGGTAGCCGTCAAAACCAGCGTTAGAGGCTCCTAACGCTGGTTTTGGCCGCCCGCTGGTATTTGGAGTCAGTGATTAAAGGGTCTAACGCTCACTTTTCAGCCGCAACTTTTCCATACCGCAGATCCCCCTACGCCATTTGCGTATCCTATCTTTTCAATGGGATCTTCCTAACGCCGGTATTTAGAGTCGTTTCTGAAGTGAGCGTTAGAGCTCTAACGACAAAACTCCAGCCGCCTGAAAATAGCAGGAGTTAAGAGCTTTCTGGCTAACGCCGGTTTATAAAGCTCTTAACTACTGTACCCTAAAGTACACTAACACCCATAAACTACCTATGTACCCCTAAACCGAGCTCCCCCCACATCGCCGACACTCGATTAAAATATTTTAACCCCTAATCTGCCGACCGCCACCTACGTTATACTTATGTACCCCTAATCTGCTGCCCCTAACCCCGCCGACCCCTGTATTACATTTATTAACCCCTAACCTGCCCCCCACAACGTCGCCGCCAGCTACTTAAAATAATTAACCCCTAATCTTCCGACCGCAAAGCGCCGCCACCTACGTTATCCCTATGTACCCCTAATCTGCTGCCCCTAACACCGCCGACCCCTATATTATATTTATTAACCCCTAATCTGCCCCCCACAACGTCGCCGCCAGCTACTTAAAATAATTAACCCCTAATCTTCCGACCGCAAAGCGCCGCCACCTACGTTATCCCTATGTACCCCTAATCTGCTGCCCCTAACACCGCCGACCCCTATATTATATTTATTAACCCCTAATCTGCCCCCCTCAACGTCGCCGACACCTGCCTACACTTATTAACCCCTAATCTGCCGAGCGGACCTGAGCGCTACTATAATAAAGTTATTAACCCCTAATCCGCCTCACTAACCCTATCATAAATAGTATTAACCCCTAATCTGCCCTCCCTAACATCGCCGACACCTACCTTCAATTATTAACCCCTAATCTGCCGAGCGGACCTCACCGCTATTCTAATAAATGTATTAACCCCTAAAGCTAAGTCTAACCCTAACACTAACACCCCCCTAACTTAAATATAATTTACATCTAACAAAATAAATTAACTCTTATTAAATAACTTATTCCTATTTAAAGCTAAATACTTACCTGTAAAATAAATCCTAATATAGCTACAATATAAATTATAATTATATTATAGCTATTTTAGGATTTATATTTATTTTACAGGCAACTTTGTAATTATTTTAACCAGGTACAATAGCTATTAAATAGTTAAGAACTATTTAATAGTTACCTAGTTAAAATAATAACAAATTTACCTTTAAAATAAATCCTAACCTAAGATATAATTAAACCTAACACTACCCTATCAATAAATTAATTAAATAAACTACCTACAATTACCTACAATTAACCTAACACTACACTATCAATAAATTAATTAAACACAATTCCTACAAATAAATACAATTAAATAAACTAGCTAAAGTACAAAAAATAAAAAAGAACTAAGTTACAAAAAATAAAAAAATATTTACAAACATAAGAAAAATATTACAACAATTTTAAACTAATTACACCTACTCTAAGCCCCCTAATAAAATAACAAAGACCCCCAAAATAAAAAATTCCCTACCCTATTCTAAATTAAAAAAGTTACAAGCTCTTTTACCTTACCAGCCCTGAACAGGGCCCTTTGCGGGGCATGCCCCAAGAATTTCAGCTCTTTTGCCTGTAAAAAAAAACATACCATACCCCCCCCCCAACATTACAACCCACCACCCACATACCCCTAATCTAACCCAAACCCCCCTTAAAGAAACCTAACATTAAGCCCCTGAAGATCTTCCTACCTTGTCTTCACCATCCAGGTATCACCGATCCGTCCTGGCTCCAACATCTTCATCCAACCCAAGCGGGGGTTGGCGATCCATCATCCAGTGGCTGAAGAGGTCCAGAAGAGGGTCCAAAGTCTTCCTCCTATCCGGCAAGAAGAGGACATCCGGACCGGCAAACATCTTCTCCAAGCGGCATCTTTGATCTTCTTGCATCCGGTGCGGAGCGGGTCCATCTTGAAGCAGCCGACGCGGATCCATCCTCTTCTTCCGTTGTCTCCCGACGAATGACGGTTCCTTTAAGGGACGTCATCCAAGATGGCGTCCCTCGAATTCCGATTGGCTGATAGGATTCTATCAGCCAATCGGAATTAAGGTAGGATTTTTCTGATTGGCTGATGGAATCAGCCAATCAGAATCAAGTTCAATCCGATTGGCTGATCCAATCAGCCAATCAGATTGAGCTCGCATTCTATTGGCTGATCGGAACAGCCAATAGAATGCGAGCTCAATCTGATTGGCTGATTGGATCAGCCAATCGGATTGAACTTGATTCTGATTGGCTGATTCCATCAGCCAATCAGAAAATTCCTACCTTAATTCCGATTGGCTGATAGAATCCTATCAGCCAATCGGAATTCGAGGGACGCCATCTTGGATGATGTCCCTTAAAGGAAGCGTCATTTGTCGGGAGACAACGGAAGAAGAGGATGGATCCGCGTCGCCTGCTTCAAGATGGACCCGCTCCGCACCGGATGGAAGAAGATCGAAGATGCCGCTTGGAGAAGATGTTTGCTGGTCCGGATGTCCTCTTCTTGCCGGATAGGAGGAAGACTTTGGACCCTCTTCTGGACCTCTTCAGCCACCGGATGATGGATTGCCAACCCCCGCTTGGGTTGGATGAAGATGTTGGAGCCAGGACGGATCGGTGATACCTGGATGGTGAAGACAAGGTAGGAAGATCTTCAGGGGCTTAGTGTTAGGTTTCTTTAAGGGGGGTTTGGGTTAGATTAGGGGTATGTGGGTGGTGGGTTGTAATGTTGGGGGGGGTATGGTATGTTTTTTTTTACAGGCAAAAGAGCTGAAATTCTTGGGGCATGCCCCGCAAAGGGCCCTGTTCAGGGCTGGTAAGGTAAAAGAGCTTGTAACTTTTTTAATTTAGAATAGGGTAGGGAATTTTTATTTTGGGGGTCTTTGTTATTTTATTAGGGGGCTTAGAGTAGGTGTAATTAGTTTAAAATTGTTGTAATATTTTTCTTATGTTTGTAAATATTTTTTTATTTTTTGTAACTTAGTTCTTTTTTATTTTTTGTACTTTAGCTAGTTTATTTAATTGTATTTATTTGTAGGAATTGTGTTTAATTAATTTATTGATAGTGTAGTGTTAGGTTAATTGTAGGTAATTGTAGGTAGTTTATTTAATTAATTTATTGATAGGGTAGTGTTAGGTTTAATTATATCTTAGGTTAGGATTTATTTTACAGGTAAATTTGTTATTATTTTAACTAGGTAACTATTAAATAGTTCTTAACTATTTAATAGCTATTGTACCTGGTTAAAATAATTACAAAGTTGCCTGTAAAATAAATATTAATCCTAAAATAGCTATAATATAATTATAATTTATATTGTAGCTATATTAGGATTTATTTTACAGGTAAGTATTTAGCTTTAAATAGGAATAAGTTATTTAATAAGAGTTAATTTATTTCGTTAGATTAAAATTATATTTAAGTTAGGGGGGTGTTAGTGTTAGGGTTAGACTTAGCTTTAGGGGTTAATATATTTATTAGAATAGCGGTGAGGTCCGCTCGGCAGATTAGGAGTTAATAAGTGTAGGTAGGTGTCGGCGACGTTGAGGGGGGCATATTAGGGGTTAATAAATATAATATAGGGGTCGGCGATGTTAGGGCAGCAGATTAGGGGTACATAGGGATAACGTAGGTTGCGGGGGTTTACGGAGCGGCAGATTAGGGGTTAAAAAAAATATGCAGGGGTCAGCGATAGCGGGGGCGGCAGATTAGGGGTTAATAAATGTAAGGTTAGGGGTGTTTAGACTCGGGGTACATGTTAGAGTGTTAGGTGCAGACGTAGGAAGTGTTTCCCCATAGGAAACAATGGGGCTGCGTTAGGAGCTGAACGCTGCTTTTTTGCAGGTGTTAGGTTTTTTTTCAGCTCAAACAGTCCCATTGTTTCCTATGGGAGAATCGTGCACGAGCACGTTTTTGAGGCTGGCCGCGTCCGTAAGCAACTCTGGTATCGAGAGTTGCAGTGGCGGAAAAAATGCTCTACGCTCCTTTTTTTGAGCCTAACGCAGCATTTGTTTGAACTCTCGATACCAGAGTTAAATTTATGGTGCGGCCAGAAAAAAGCCAGCGGATCGTTAACAGCCCTTTTACCGCCAAACTCCAAATCTAGGCCTAAGACTTTTGTTTTACTATGGTTGCTTAGTACCTTTGCCTGAATATTAAGCCATACAGACTGATGATCACTAGAGCCTAAGTTCTCACCCACAGACACCTCAGATACTATATCACTGTTTGTAAGTACTAAATCTAATATAGTTCCTTTACGTGTTGGTTCTTTTACTAGTTGCTCAAGAGATTCCCCTTGTAAAGATTCCAGGATATATTTACTTCTAGTTGATTTGGCAACAGGTACTTCCCAGTCTACATCAGGCTTATTAAAGTCCCCCACTACAATAACATTGCCCTTCATTGTAATTTTGGCTATTTCATCAATTAATAAATTGTCTGATGCTTCATCCTGTAATGGTGGTCTATATACTACTCCTATTCTAAACACCTGTTTTCCTTCAGTTTCTATAGTTACCCAAACACTTTCTACATTGTCATTTTTTTCTACAATTTCAGTTACTTTAATATTGTCTTTCACGTACAGAGCAACTCCACCCCCTTTTTTTCCTACTCTATTTTTTTTAAACAAGATGTAACCAGGTATGACTGTTTCCCAGTCGTGAGAGTCATTGTACCATGTCTCTGTTTTAGCTACTAAATCCCATTTATCTTGAATCATTATTGCAGTAATTGCAGGTAATTTACTTCCTAAACTGCAAGCATTTGTGCACATTGCACATAGAATATTTCTAGAATTATCAAATCCTTTTGCATGGTCAATACAACCCCTGCCTACATTATTCAAAGTCTTATTCCTAAAAGTAATGTTTTTTTTCTTAAATAAACAAGAATCTAAAATTTGGTTGACTGTCTTGGCATGCTCTGGGGGACAGATGGGTATATTAACTCTGTCCCCCTTCATTAGTTTAAATTGCTACTAATAAAGTCTTTAAATTCTTTACTCAATACTCCTGTCCCTTTAATATCCAGATGCAAACCATCCTTCTTATACAAGCTGCTATCAAGCCAAACAGGGCTTTGATGGCTAACAAAACAATATCGTCTCTCAATACACCACCTCTCTAACCAAGAGTTAAATTCTATAATACGCTGCATTCTTCCTTCTTCCTGTCCATACACAGGTAAAACAGCAGAAAAGGACACAGATGCAGCCACATGATCTAAACAACTTCCTAGTTTAAAAAACTCCTTTTGCACAGCAAAAACATCATTTCTAGCCAGATCATTTGTACCTAGGTGAACAATAACATCTAACTCACTATCTTTTCTAGCTTCCTTAACAATTCTTGAAATACGATTTAAATCTCTGTGAGCGGTAGAACCTGGAAGACATCTAACCTCTCTCAAATCTCCTTTATCGTCATCTATCTGTACATTTCTTAAAATGGAGTCACCTATTAACAAGGTCTTAAAGAAATTTACATTTGCTGATCTTACCTTGGATCTCTTGTTTGCAGATTCAGACACCAGAAACTCAGACCTCCCTGTAACACTGTCAGAAGTACTAGCAGTTGTGCTCTCTTCTTCACAGATGCCAGCAGTAATAGCAGCATAAGAGTTTTTCAAAGGCAGAGGATTAGTAGTATGCCTTTGTTCTACTGTTCTTACCCTTCCTGTGCCAACAGTTGTCCATCTCTTTTTTCTTAGTCTCTGGTGTAGAGGTGCAACTTCCTTAGGAGGCTGTTTTGAGCAAACAGACATGTTATTTATTGTATCTTTAAGATAAGCTATTTCTTTCCATAAGAGATAAAACTGCTTACACACTGGGCAGCCTCTGAATCTCCAGAATACTGCACGATCATCCATAACTTGCGGGACACTTTGGTCCAAATGTGCAGTGCGAGTCAGCAGGGTTTGCAGGGCTAGTGCAAATTGATCCAAGCGGTGATACTGTTCATCCATCTTGGAAATGATGGTAGGTAAAGCTGGATTATTAGCACCATCAGGATTCATGGCCCTTGCATAATGTCAGAGTGCCAGGAATCAGACTGAGACGAGAAGTGCAAAAATAATCACACCATTATTAATAACAAAAAATAATAAAAAGTCCACAAGTCAAATAACAAGCCAGGGGTCAAAACCAGAGCTGTTAGTCAGACGAGCCGAGTCAGGAGCCAAAGAAGTAACAGAAGTAAATTTGAAAGTAGTTTAAAATTGTATGTTCTATCTAAATCATGAAAGAAAGAAAAAAGGGCTTTATGTCCCTTTAACATTCAAGTTCTCAAAGGCTTTAATTCGGCCTAAGATATACATTTTTGGGAATATATATATTTTTTGTTCTTAAAAAAAAAACAACGTATCTACTATTCATGAATTTTTAGTTCTAGAGATCTTTTACATCACCTTACTAAATCATCCCAGTTTGTATACAATGTCTAATTATTTACATTTTTATTATTATAGAAACTATTGTAACATTGATTAAATATGAATAATTATTAGACATAACTTGAAGAATCCTCCTTAAAGGGACATGAAACCCCAAACAAATATTTTATGATTTAGACAGAGCATACAATTTTAAACAACTTTCCAATTTACTTGTATTATTTAATTTGCTTTCTTCTATCTTTATCCTTTGCTGAAAGGTTTATCTAGGTAAGCTCAAGAGAAGCAAAGAACCTAGGTTCTAGCTGTTGATTGGTGGCTGCATATACAGTCATGTTCAAAAATATTGACACCCCTGCATTTCTGTCACATAATGCACCCCTTCGCCCAGAAAATTGTTGCAATTACAAATGTTTAGGCATTCTCATGTTTATTTCTTTTGTGAAGAAAAAAAGTCAAATCTGACACATTCCACGCAAAATTCCAAAAATGGACTGGACAAAATTATTGGCACCTTCTCAAAATTGTAAGAAATAATTGCATTCCAAGTTTGTGATGCTCCTGTAATTTGTAATTAAACTCACCTGTATCAATTAACAGGTGCTGACAATATAGAAATCACACCAGCAACCAGTTAAAATGGTGAAAATTGACTCAACCTTTTTATTGGAGAAGAGAAAGAGCAGCAAAGAATTGTCTGAGGATTTGAGAACAAAAATTGTGGAAAAGCATGGACAATCTCAAGGTTACAAGTCCATCTCCAGAGATCTTAATGTTCATGTGTCCACTGTGCGCAACATTGTCAAGAAGTTTATAGCCCATGGCACTGTAACTAATCTCCCTGGACGTGGATAATTGATCAAAGATTGTTCGAACGATGGATAAAGAACCACTATCAACTTCCAGACAAATTCAAGCTGACCTTCATGCACAGGGTACAAATGTGTCAGCTCGCACTATACGTCACCATCTGAATGAAAAGGGACGCTCTGGTAGGAGATCCAGGAGGACCCCACTGCTGACACAGAAACATAAAAAAGCCAGATTGGAGTTAGCTAAAACTTACCTGAGGAAGCCAAAATCATTTTGGGAGAATGTGCTGTGGACAGATGAAACAAAATTATATCTTTTTTGGTAAAGCCCATCATTCTACTATTTCCAGAAAAAGAAATGAGGCTTTTGAAGAAAAGAATGCAGTCCCTACAGTCTGCTCCTTCAAAAAAATGATACCAAGAGAATGAAGCAAATTTAATAATAGAAGTAAACTGGAAAGTTGTTTAAAATTGTATGTTCTACCTAAATCACGAAATCATTTTTTGGGTTTCATGTCCCTTTAAGACTAAATGAACACATGTCACATGATAAGTTATGAACCAATGTCATAATGGTATGTTTTATCAAGATGTGAGTTGTTTTAATAAAGGTTATGTCTATGATTAAGGCTTTCAAGCAAAACATGTAAGGCGTTACCTTGCCGTTTATGGGCGCGATCCGATATAGATCGCAGTTTGCGGCGCAAGCGAGGGAACCCGCGTCGCCCGCAGTTTCAGCTCGCAACTCGAGCCATCCAATATGCGGTGCCGTCACTTGCTAAAGTGGCGCAAGTCTCACAAACCAGCGATGTCCAGAAATCTGCGTAAGTACAGATTTTTGGAGTCGCCAGTGACTTGCGCCACGTTAGAAACTGCCGGCGCCTACAAAACCTGACTAAAGTCTAAATCACCCGCACTGTCTAACACGCCTCCTAAACATAGCCCGACACGTCTAAGCCTCTATCCGCTATCCCCCCTCACTAGCCTAACAATAAAAGAAGTTATTATCCCCTAAACCGCCGCTCCCGTAGCCCGCCGCAACCTAATAAAGTTATTAACCCCTAAACCGTTGCTCCCATACCCCGCCGCCAGCTATATTAAATCTATAACCCCCTAAAGTGAGCCCCTAACACCGCCGCCATCTCTATTAAAATTATTAACCCCTAATGTAAGCCCCTAACACCGCCGCCATCTCTATTAAAATTATTAACCCCTAATCTAATCCCCCTATACCGCCGCCAGCTATATTAATATTATTAACCCCTAATGTAAGCCCCTTACACCGCCGCCATCTCTATTAAAATGATTAACCCCTAATTTAATCTACCTACCCCGCCGCCAGCTATGTTATCTATATTAACCCTAAGTATATTATAGTTAATATAGGTATTACATTATATATATTAACTATATTAACCCTAATTATATTAGGGTTAATATAGTTACTATACTATTTATATTAACTATATTAACTCTATCTAACCCTAACACCCCTAACTAAATTTATATTAAATTAATCTAATTCATATTATAAACTAAAATATTCCTATTTAAATCTAAATACTTACCTATAAAATAAACCCTAAGATAGCTACAATATAATTAATAATTACATTGTAGCTATGTTAGGGTTAATATTTATTTTACAGGTAAATTGTTAATTATTTTAACTAGGTCTAATAGCTATTAAATAGTTATTAACTATTTAATAGCTACCTAGTTAAAATAATTACCCAATTACCTGTAAAATAAATCCTAACCTAAGTTACAAATACACCTACACTATCAAGAAATTAAATAAACTACAAATATCTATCTAAAAATACAATTAAATTAACTAAACTAAATTACAAAAAAAACAAACACTAAATTACAAAAAATAAAAAAAAGATTACAAGATTTTTAAGCTAATTACACCTATTCTAAGCCCCCTAATAAAATAATAAAGCCCCCCAAAATAAAAAAATTCCCTGCCCTATTCTAAATTAAAAAAAGTTCAAAGCTCTTTACCTTACCAGCCCTTAAAAGGGCCTTTTGTGGGGCATGCCCCAAAGAATTCAGCTCTTTTGCATTTAAAAACATATACAATACCCCCCCCCATTACAACCCACCACCCACATACCCCTATTCTAAACCCACCCAAACCCCCCTTAAAAAAGCCTAACACTACCCCCCTGAAGATCTCCCTACCTTGTCTTCACCACACCGGGCCGAACTCCTCATCCGATCCGGGCGATGTCTTGCTCCAAGCGGCAAAGAAGAATTCTTCCTCCGGCGACGTCTTCCTCCAAGCGGCAGCAAAGTCTTCATCCTTCCGGCGGCATCTTCAATCTTCTTTCTTCACTCCGCCGCCGCGGAGCATCCATCCCGGCCGACGACTGAACGACGAATGAGGTACCTTTAAATGACGTCATCCAAGATGGCGTCCGCCGAATTCCGATTGGCTGGTAGGATTCTATCAGCCAATCGGAATTAAGTTAGAAAAATCTGATTGGCTGATTGAATCAGCCAATCAGATTCAAGTTCAATCCGATTGGCTGAACCAATCAGCCAATCGGATTGAACTTGAATCTGATTGGCTGATTCAATCAGCCAATCAGATTTTTCTAACTTAATTCCGATTGGCTGATAGAATCCTATCAGCCAATCGGAATTCGGCGGACGCCATCTTGGATGACGTCATTTAAAGGTACCTCATTCGTCGTTCAGTCGTCGGCCGGGATGGATGCTCCGCGGCGGCGGAGCGAAGAAAGAAGATTGAAGATGCCGCCGGAAGGATGAAGACTTTGCTGCCGCTTGGAGGAAGACGTCGCCGGAGGAAGAATTCTTCTTTGCCGCTTGGAGGAAGACGTCGCCGGAGGAAGAATTCTTCTTTGCCGCTTGGAGCAAGACATCGCCCGGATCGGATGAGGAGTTCGGCCCGGTGTGGTGAAGACAAGGTAGGGAGATCTTCAGGGGGGTAGTGTTAGGCTTTTTTAAGGGGGGTTTGGGTGGGTTTAGAATAGGGGTATGTGGGTGGTGGGTTGTAATGGGGGGGTATTGTATATGTTTTTAAATGCAAAAGAGCTGAATTCTTTGGGGCATGCCCCACAAAAGGCCCTTTTAAGGGCTGGTAAGGTAAAGAGCTTTGAACTTTTTTTAATTTAGAATAGGGCAGGGAATTTTTTTATTTTGGGGGGCTTTATTATTTTATTAGGGGGCTTAGAATAGGTGTAATTAGCTTAAAAATCTTGTAATCTATTTTTTATTTTTTGTAATTTAGTGTTTGTTTGTTTTTGTAATTTAGTTTAGTTAATTTAATTGTATTTTTAGATAGATATTTGTAGTTTATTTAATTTCTTGATAGTGTAGGTGTATTTGTAACTTAGGTTAGGATTTATTTTACAGGTAATTGGGTAATTATTTTAACTAGGTAGCTATTAAATAGTTAATAACTATTTAATAGCTATTAGACCTAGTTAAAATAATTAACAATTTACCTGTAAAATAAATATTAACCCTAACATAGCTACAATGTAATTATTAATTATATTGTAGCTATCTTAGGGTTTATTTTATAGGTAAGTATTTAGATTTAAATAGGAATATTTTAGTTTATAATATGAATTATATTAATTTAATATAAATTTAGTTAGGGGTGTTAGGGTTAGATAGAGTTAATATAGTTAATATAAATACTATAGTAACTATATTAACTATATTAACCCTAATATAATTAGGGTTAATATAGTTAATATATATAATGTAATAACTATATTAACTATAATATACTTAGGGTTAATATAGATAATATAGCTGGCGGCGGGGTAGGTAGATTAAATTAGGGGTTAATAATTTTAATATAGATGGCGGCGGTGTAAGGGGCTTACATTAGGGGTTAATACTATTAATATAGCTGGCGGCGGTATAGGGGGATTAGATTAGGGGTTAATCATTTTTATATAGGTGGCGGCGGTTTTAGGAGTCAGATTAGGGGATAGATAAGGTAGATTGCGGCGGTTTTAGGGGCTCACAGTAGGGGGTTAGTTTATGTAGATGGCGGCGGGGTCCGGGAGCGGCGGTTTAGGGGTTAATAACTTTATTAGGGATTTCGGGGGGGGGGGATCGCGGTTGACAGGTAGATAGACATTGCGCATGCGTTAGGTGTTAGGTTTTATTTAGCAGATCGCGGGTGACAGGTAGATAGACATTGCGCATGCGTTAGGTGTTAGGTTTTATTTAGCAGATCGCGGGTGACAGGTAGATAGACATTGCGCATGCGTTAGGTGTTAGGTTTATTTTCTAGTTAGTTTAGGGAGTTACGGGGCTCCAATAGTCAGCGTAAGGCTTCTTACGGCTGCTTTTTGTGGCGAGGTGAAAATGGAGTAAGTTTTCTCCATTTTTGCCACGTAAGTCCTTACGCTGCATATTGGATACCAAACTGCGCTGGTTTGATATACCTGCCTATGGCCCAAAAAACTACGGGCGACGGCAGAAATATACGGGCGTAACTTCTAGGTTACGCCGTATATGTGATACCAAACCAGCGCAAATATTGGCGTCGCCGGCTTTTGCGGGCGACGATTTTTATCGGATCGACCCCTATGTGTTTTTTATCCTTGTGACAATAAAGTCTTGTTTTTACTGGAGTAGTGCCAGCTAACTACTTTTTTTATTTAGCCACTTAGCTATATAGAATTACTGTCTTACAAATACTGGTAATCCTACACTCTGCTCTAGTCCTTTACACTTATTTGGTAATATAGAGCCTACCCTGTTATATTTTCTATAGAATCAGATTAAAAGATGGGGGTTATTTATACTTAGTAAAATCCTCTTATAATTTGTATTCTATTTTTATATGTGCTAAAGGTTTCTGAGCCATATCAGTCCCTGTGTCTGCTTTTTTTTTCTAACACCCAAGATCTTCTTTTTTTTAGCCCTTATAACTTTTGTGTGCAATATTTTTTTAAAATAATTTGTATTAGACAGTGTTAGTATGAGTAACTGTACTTTGTAATGTATTTTTGACGTTTTTGCGGGCGCAATCACGATTTTTCAAGACTTGTAATAGCTGCGCAATGGAAATTGATTGAGAAAAGAGTATATCGCACGCAGAAAACTCATAACGTGCGACTTGTAATCTTGCCCTATAGGGGTTATAGTTTGTGTGATTAAGATTGTTGTTCACAAAGGAAAGTCTCTTAGTTTTCTAAGTATTGTACGTATGATGGCCATGTCATCGACAACACTCAAAGGGTTAAATGCCCTCATGTAATACCAATATTACAAATTGCATCATTATACATATTAGACTTGCTTTTAGTAACTAATTTCTCACTGTTTTCCAGGGGATGCAAAGATGCAATGTAACGGAGGTGGCGGAAAAGCTGTATAATACGGGCAATAAGTTAATTGAAAGGGAAGGAAAACTAAATGAACTGGATAAAAGAGCTGCTGCTCTATATGAACAAGTAAGTCCTGAAAACTCAATTTAGAATCATCATTTATTCATAAAGTTTCAACATATTTAGCAGTGTTATAATACCATGTGAATGATCAATTTCAGTTGATCAACCCATTTAAGACCTCAGACTGGTTTAAGCAACAACAAGAAGTAGAGAGAGGATTTTTCCCAGCAACATTTGGTATAGGTAAATAGGAAATAGTGCCAGAGAGTATATTCTACCCCCCCCCCCCCCTTTTATCCCTAGGACACTGATAATACTTGTCTGTTCAGATTTTGTGACTATGTTTAGGCATCTAGTTAGATATTAAACAAGTGTGTAGGTCATTTTTCAGGTTTATCTTGTACCTATGTTATCATCTGACAAATGTGATATACCTTATACAATGCAAATACAATTTAAGGTATTTTGGCCAAACAAGCAGAAAGTTGAAAGATCGCATACAAGAGCATATATAAGGGATTGAACACAATAGAAATGATACTGCACTTTATAAACACTTTTACAAAAAACACCAAGGTAAAGTTTAAAGCATGAAATTGTCATATACCTTTTAGACTTTGCTCTTCCTTTTCCTAACCTCACCTATTTCAGGCAATCTCCCTTGAACCACTTTGCTTGAATATTGCAAAAAGTAAGGTGTGTTATTCCTGCTCTCTGTCAAGAAGGACTTTTGGATACAAATCTATTCTGAGTTATTGCTCTATTTCAAGTCTCCTCTCTGCTGCTGTTCTAAAATAAGTTGTGAAGCATAAGAATGCGGGACCTACATCACTTCCGGTGACGTGAAATCAGCTTTTGAAGGTGTGTGGCACTCACTGCGCATGCACAAGAGGCCCAACCTCCTCAAAACAGCTGTTTAAGGCTAGGCAACGGGTCAAAGAATTCTATGGCCCGTAATCTTCATTGCGCATGCGCGCACAATGCCACGCATGCGCACACGGACCTACTCCCACTCATCAGAGACAAGGCGCAGTCGGCACACTGGCAACATGACACTATTGGTTCTACAGTCACTGACTTCACGGACACATGGGGGGGTGCTTATGGGGGTTACAGGGGGTGCATATGGGGCTTATGTAGTTTACAGAGGGGGTGTTTATAGGGGTTACAGGGGTTGCTGATGGGGCTTATGTAGGTTACAGAGGGGGCTTATTGGGGTTACAGGGGGGGCTGATGGGCTTATGTAGGTTACAGAGGGGGTGCTTATGGGGGTTTATGGGGGTGCTGATGGGGCTTATGTAGGTTACAGAGGGGGTGCTTATGGGGGTTTATGGGGGTGCTGATGGGGCTTATGTAGGTTACAGAGGGGGTGCTTATGGGGGTTACAAGGGGTGCTGATGGGGCTTATGTAGGTTACAGAGGGGGTGCTTATGGGGGTTACAGGGGGCTGATGGGGCTTATGTAAGTTACACAGGGGGTGCTTATGGGGGTTACCCGGGGGGCTGATTGAGCTTATGTAGGTTACACAGGGGGTACTTATGGGGGTTGCAGGGGGCTGATGGGGCTTATGTAGGTTACACAGGGGGTATTTATGGGGGTTACAATGGGAGCTGATGGGGCTTATGTTGGTTACCGGGGGTACTTATGGAGGATACAGGGGGGGCTGATGGGGCTTATGTAGGTTATAGAGGGGGTACTTATGGAGGTTACAGGGGGTGCTGATGGGGTTTATGTAGGTTACACAGGTGGGTTACAGTGGGAGCTGATGGGGCTTATGTAGGTTAAAGAGGGGGTAACCTACATAAGCCCCATCAGTTCCCACTGTAACCCCCATAAGCACCTCTTCTGTAACCTACATAAGCCCCATCAGCATCCCCTTTAACCCCCATAGGTATCCCCTGTGTAACCTACATAAGTCCCATCAGTCCCCTCCTGTAACCCCTATAAGCACCCCCTCTGTAACCTACATAAACCCCTTCCGCTCACCCTGTAACCCCCATAAGCACTTGACAAGGAAGTTGGTTTCTTATTAAAAAATGTTGTCAGACTGCTTTAAATTGACTTTAAAATAAAAATATAGGTTTTATTTAAAAAAATAATATGATTCATACAATGTAGTTACACAGAGGTGGAATTACTGCCAATATCCCCATACCTATTAACCCGTACACTGGCCTCTAGTTATCAAGCTCCGTAATTTTCTTGCATTTGCCGGCCCAATACGCTCGCCTAAGCTCGCCTCACATCGCCGCCGCGGACCTGAATACGTTTGCAAAAGTTATCAAAAAAGCTGTCAAAAAGCCGCGCACCAAGTACGGGGCGATGAGCAGCGGACTGTGATAGTTATCACTCATCCGATCTCGCTGCTCTTCGGCTTTTTTACAGCTTTATTGATAAGCTGTCACTAAGCACTCACACTATACTATACTGTTCTACCCCCTATACCTCCGCCCCCGGAGCCCCCCGCAACTAAATAAAGTTATTAACCCCTAAACCGCCGCTCCTAGACCCCGCCGCAACTATAATAAATGTATTAACCCCTAAACCGCCGCTCCTAGACCCCGCCGCAACTATAATAAATATATTAACCCCTAAACCGCCGCTCCCGGACCCCTCCGCCACCTACATAATACCTATTAACCCCTATCCTGCCCCCCCTATACCGCCGCCACCAATAATAAAGTTATTAACCCCTATCCTGCGGATCCCGGACCCCGCAGCAACTAAATAAATTGTTTAACCCCTAAACCGCCGCTCCCGGACCCTGCCGCCACCTATATTAAACTTATTAACCCCTAATCTGCCCCCCTACACCGTCGCCACCTATAATAAATTTATTAACCCCTATCCTGCCCCCCCCATACCGCCGCCATCTATATTAAACTAATTAACCCCTATCCTGCCCCATCCTATACCGCCGCAACCTATAATAAAATTATTAACCCCTAAACCTAAGTCTAACACTAACCCTAACACCCCCCTAACTTAAATATTATTTAAATAAATCTAAATAATATTACTCTTATTAAATTAATTATTCCTATTTAAAACTAAATACTTACCTATAAAATAAACCCTAAGATAGCTACAATATTACTAATAATTATATTGTAGCTATTTTAGGATTTATTTTTATTTTACAGGCAAATTTAAATTTATTTTAACTAGGTACAATAGCTATTAAATAGTTATTAACTATTTAATAGCTACCTAGATAAAATAAAGACAAATTTACCTGTAAAATAAAAATTAACCTAAGTTACAATTACACCTAACACTACACTATAATTAAATAAATTATTCCTATTTAAAACTAAATACTTACCTGTAAAATAAACCCTAAGATAGCTACAATGTAATTAATAATTACATTGTAGATATTTTAGGATTTATATTTATTTTACAGGTAACTTTGTATTTATTTTAACTAGGTACAATAGTTATTAAATAATTATTAACTATTTAATAACTACCTAGCTAAAAGAAATACAAAATTACCTGTAAAAAAAATCCTAACCTAAGTTACAATTAAACCTAACACTACACTATCATTAAATTAATTAAATAAATTAGCTACCAATACCTGCAATTAAATACAATTAAATAAACTAAACTAAATAACAAAAACAAACAAACACTAAATTACAGAAAATAAAGGGGTAGTGTTAGGTTTATTTAAGGGGGTTTGGGTGGGTTAGAGTAGGGGTATGTGGGTGGTGGGTTTTAATGTTTGGGGGGGTTGTATTTTTTTTTACAGGCAAAAGAGCTGATTACTTTGGGGCATGCCCCGCAAAAAGCCCTTTTAAGGGCTGGTAAAAGAGCTGATTACTTTGTAATGTAGAATAGGGTAGGGACTTTTATTATTATTATTTTTTTTTATTTTATTAGGGGGCTTAGATAAGGTGTAATTAGTTTAACATTCTTGTAATATTTTTTTATTTTCTGTAATTTAGTGTTTTGTTTTTTTTGTAATTTAGTTTAGTTTATTTAATTGTATTTAATTGTAGGTATTGGTAGCTAATTTATTTAATTAATTTAATGATAGTGTAGTGTTAGGTTTAATTGTAACTTAGGTTAGGATTTTTTTACAGGTAATTTTGTATTTCTTTTAGCTAGGTAGTTATTAAATAGTTAATAACTATTTAATAACTATTGTACCTAGTTAAAATAAATACAAAGTTACCTGTAAAATAAATATAAATCTTAAAATAGCTACAATGTAATTATTAATTACATTGTAGCTATCTTAGGGTTTATTTTACAGGTAAGTATTTAGTTTTAAATAGGAATAATTTATTTAATGATAGTTTAGTGTTAGGTGTAATTGTAACTTAGGTAAGTTTTTATTTTACAGGCAAATTTGTCTTTATTGTATCTAGGTAGCTATTAAATAGTTAATAACTATTTAATAGCTATTGTACCTAGTTAAAATAAATTTAAATTTGCCTGTAAAATAAAAATAAATCCTAAAATAGCTACAATATAATTATTAGTAATATTGTAGCTATCTTAGGGTTTATTTTATAGGTAAGTATTTAGTTTTAAATAGGAATAATTAATTTAATAAGAGTAATATTATTTAGATTTATTTAATTAATATTTAAGTTAGGGGGGTGTTAGGGTTAGTGTTAGACTTAGGTTTAGGGGTTAATAATTTTATTATAGGTTGCGGCGGTATAGGGGGGGCAGGATAGGGGTTAATTAGTTTAATATAGATGGCGGTGGTATAGGGGGGGCAGGATAGGGGTTAATAAATTTATTATAGGTGGCGATGGTGTAGGGGGGCAGATTAGGGGTTAATAAGTTTAATATAGGTGGCGGCGGGGTCCGGGAGCGGCAGTTTAAGGGTTAAACAATTTATTTATTTGAGGCGGGGTACGGGATCGGCAGGATAGGGGTTAATACATTTATTATAGTTGCGGCGGGGTCCGGGAGCGGCGGTTTAGGGGTTAATAAGTTTATTAGAGTGGCGGTGGGCTCCGGGAGCAGCGGTTTTGGGGTTAACATGTTTAATATAGGTGGTGGCGGTGTAGGGGGGCAGATTAGGGGTGTTTAGACTCGAGGTACATGTTAGGGTGTTAGGTGCAGATGTTTCCCATAGGAATCAATGGGATGTTGGGCAGCAGCGAACATGAACTTTCACTATGGTTAGACTCCCATCGATTCCTATGGGATCCGCCGCCTCCAGGGCGGCGGATTGAAAACCAGGTACGCTGGGCTGGAAAAGTGCCGAGCGTACCTGCTAGGAATTTGATAACTTGTCTGTGTCGGACTGAGTCCGGCGGATCGTAGCTTACGTCACAAAATTCTACTTTTGCCGGTGTGTAGGGCTTGATAACTTAGGCGAATCAGCCTCGCCAGAAATACGCTGCGGAATTCCAGCGTATTTGAGGTTGACGGCTTGATAACTAGAAGCCAATGCCTCAACCCAGCAATGCAAACTACCCCAACACTACTTAAATACCTAACACCTACCCACCTCTAAGGTAAAACCCCCTAAGTTACAAAAAATAACAACCTCTAAATGTACACACCAAAGAAAAATAAAAAAAAAATAACAAAATTACAGAAAACAAAAAAACACTACAAAAAATAAAAAGCAATCAGTTATGCCTATAATAAAACTTAGGCACCCTTTAAAAAACAACAACCCAAAATAAAAATAAAATAAAAAAACTAATACAAAATGTTAGAAATGCTTTTTCTAGGGCATTGCCCTAAAGTGGATCAGCTCCTTGAAAAATACACAAACCAACCTACAATACAAGTAAAAAAAAAAAGCTATCTCAAAAAATCTACTCTAAGGATTTACCTGAAAAGGGCATTTAGCTTGGCATTGCCTAGGTTGGAATAACTTTCTGTGCCAGAAACACTACTAGCCCAAGTAAAAATAACCTTGTCTTGTAAAAGAATACAGACAAAGTATATTTATATTGAATGTCAGGCCACAACACACTTACATGTGTGTGGCCTGTGCTGCACAAAGAAGTAGAGGGTTAGTGCATCAAGAGAGGTCAGGGTCATGCTGTCTTGTGCCTAATGTTGGATGTTGATAGGGTTGTGGGAAAAAAATTATGCTAAGTTTAGCCCACTAGGGACTTGCTGCTGTTACAGTTAACCTTGATTTGGAGACCTGCAATAAAAATAGCGCTTTTTATGCTATAGATATCAGAAATTAGTTTGGGTGGAATTGGCACCAAAGTATGCACAGGAAGTTTTAAGGACCCTGAAAACATCATTCTTTGCTTGATTGTTTTAGGGAGAAGACCTAGCAAGCCTTCATGTTAACCTGTCCTCCTTGTTAGGACTCCTAGATGTTATATGAATTCTTTTTCTGGCTTAACCCTTTTATGCACTCCAAATTATGAAATGTGTAAACTGATACTAAGCACTAGCAATCACTACTTAGATTACCAATTTGTCTGCTTCTATTGTTTTGATGCCCGATTGCTACTGGATATCCTGTTCCCTGACCTTCTACTGTTTCCAGCCTGGTCTCCTGTGCACTCCCTGTTGATGTTAGTTTAGAGTCATGCTCATTTAGATATGACTACTACTTACCTTTAACTACATCTGGAATAGTATTACAATCAGTGGCCTAATACTTTTAAACCTTTGAGAATATCACATACTTATTCAAATTTGAAATGAAATCCAACCAAGAAAAAGTTGGCACCACTTTTTGTATCAAAAATACCATTGGGCCATAATAATGACAATTTAATAACATGATAGGGGATCTACCTTGTGTATATTCACATTGAAATCAGTGGCCCAATGATCATTAACCCTTTGAAAATATAAGTTACTTATTAAAAAATGGAAATAACAGAACCTATGCCAGTGTTGGCATCAATTTCTGTGCCCAAAACACCATTGGGCCAGGCTTTAAACAACTGCATGTCATAAATGGGGATCTACCCTGTGTATACTCATAGTGAAATCAGTGGCCCAATGGTTATTAACCCTTTGAAAATATCAGTTACTTATTAAAAAATGAGAATTAAAGCACCTATGCCAGGGTTGGCATCAATTTCTGTGCCCAAAACACAATTGGGCCATGATAAAAACAATTGCATGTCATGGAGGGGGATCTACCCTGTATATATTCATAGTGAAATCATTGGCCCAATGGTTATTAACCATTTGAAAATATCTGTTACTTATTCAAAATAGTAATATTTGTATTGGTGCCATCATATGCCCTTTTTTCCAGTTTGTATATAAAATTGTTGTATAAAAGGAATTCCACCTCTGTGTAACTACATTATATGAATCATATTATTGTTTAAATAAAACCTATATTTTTATTTTAAAGTCAATTTAAAGCAGTCTGACAAAACAATTGTCGTGTGCTTATGAGGGTTACAGGGGGAGTGGATGGGGCTTATGTAGGTTACAGAGGGGGTGCTTATAGGGGTTACAGGGGGGGCTGATGGGACTTATGTAGGTTACACAGGGGGTACTTATGGGGTTTAAAGGGGATGCTGATGGGGCTTATGTAGGTTACCCCCTCTGTAATCTACATAAGCCCCATCAGCTCCCACTGTAACCCACATAAACACCCCCTGTGTAACCTACATAAGCCCCATTGGCACCCCCTGTAAGCCCCATAAGTACCCCCTGTAACCCCCATAAGTACCCCGTGTAACCTACATAAGCCCCATCAGCTCCCCCTGTAACCCCCATAAGCACCCCCTGTATAACCTACATAAGCCCCATCAGCTCCCCCTGTAACCAACATAAGCACCCCCTGTATAACCTATATAAGCCCCATCAGCTCCCCCGGTAACCCCCATAAGCACCCCATGTATAACCTACATAAGCCCCATCAGCTCCCCCTGTAACGCACATAAGCACCCCCTGTGTAACCTACATAAGTCCCATCAGCTCCCCCTGTAACCCACATAAGCACCCCCTGTGCAACCTACATAAGCCCCATCAGCTCCCCCTGTAACCCACATAAGCACCCCCTGTGTAACCTACATAAGCCCCATCAGCTCCCCCTGTAACCCACATAAGCACCCCCTGTGTAACCTACATAAGCCCCATCAGCTCCCCCTGTAACCCACATAAGCACCCCCTGTGTAACCTACATAAGCCCCATCAGCTCCCCCTGTAACCCACATAAGCACCCCCTGTGCAACCTACATAAGTCCCATCAGCTCCCCCTGTAACCCCTATAAGCACCCCCTGAGTAACCTACATAAGTCCCATCAGCTCCCCCTGTAAAACCTATAAGCACCCCCTGTGTAACTTACGTAAGCCCCATCAGCTCCCCCTGTAACCCCTATAAGAACCCCCTTTGTAACTTACGTAAGCCCCATCAGCACCCCCTGTAACCCACATAAGCACCCCCTCTGTAAACTACATAAGCCCCATCAGCACCCCCTGTAACCCCTATAAGCACCCCCTGTGTAACTTTTGTAAGCCCCATCAGCACCCCCTGTAACCCCCATAAGCACCCACCCCTGGGGCACGGCAAGTCGGCGGCGCGCGATTGACCAATTTGGAAATTGAATGGAGGTAGGCAAATCAAAAGTAATGATCAGATAATACATGGGAAAAAAAGTGTTACTGCATAATCTGATTGGTCCGTATGTCCGTGAAGTCAGTGGCTGTACAACCAATAGGGTCGTGTTGGCAGTATGCTGCCTGCGCCTTGTCTCTGATGAGTGAGAAGTAGGTCCGTGTGCGCATGCGCGGCATTGTGCCCGCTTGCGCAATGAAGATTACATGCCATAGAATTCCTCGACCCATTGCGTAGCCTTAAACAGCTGTTTTGAGGAGGTTGGGCCTTTTGCGCATGCGGAGTGAGCGCCACACACCTCCAACAGCTGATTCACGTCACTGGAAGTGACGTAGGTCCCGCATTCCTATGTGGTCGTGACTTATTTTAGAACACCGATCCTGAATTTCCATGGACTAAACCTCTCTGAACTTGCATTCCTTTAACAGCTGAGCAGGCTAACGGCAGTCCTGACAAACTCACCAGAGCCTGCTGTCGTCATCAAACTAAGGCTCTGGCTTCCCTGCACTTTCTGTTAACAGCATTCCACAACCCCTGCATGGATCTCTACAACTCTCAACCAAACAAACCATCAACCATCCTGGTCTGCACAGACTTCAACCCTTTCCCTGGATCTCAGCTAAATCACAAGTTAACTCCCCCAAGGAGTCATATACCATTACTGCTTGTTTAAAAGCAACTTTTGCTTTACCTGTGATTAACACCGGAACTCTCTGTTAACTAAGGAAAACTGAGATTACTCTGACTCCTGTTTAGTTATACATCCTTTTCTAAGCTCACAAGTTAATTGCATTATATAAGGTTGCTGATTTATTTTCTTTATCATTTCATCAGTCCTAACCTTATCAAAGATTACTATATGAACTGAGGTCTCTTTAAATGCAATTGAGTAGTTGCTTGCCAGCTGTCTTCTTCCCTCATATTGGGTGTATCTGTGTATTTAACCCTAAGTATACGTTTATTCCTTTTACTAAACCAAAAGGCTACTAAGTGGTTCTACAGCTCATATTTCCATTATAAACTGTTATACTTTGTTGCAACAACCAAACAAATAAACACACTTAAAAAACACATTACACTAACTATACAATTAAGGTGCAGTTAAGGTGTTGCAGAAATTCTGGGGTATCAAAAAACTATTACAAGATGGAAGAAGGGGTAATATGTAGCAAAAACTCTTGATACAAGAGGCTGAATTAATTTACAATTTTGGGACACTTTTCCATGCTGGCTTAAATAATGAACTAGGGGCGCGATCCGATATAGATCGTAGTTTGCGGCGCAAGCAAGGGAACCGGCGTCGCCCGCAGTTTCAGCTCGCAACTCGAGCTATCCTATATAAGTCGCCGTCAGATGCTAACGTGCCGTAAGTCTGACAAACCAGCGATGTCCAGAAATCTGCGCAAGTACAAATTTCTGGCGTCGCCAGTGACTTGCGGCACGTTAGAAACTGCCGGCGCCTACAAAACCTGACTAAAGTCTAAATCCCCCGCACTGTCTAACACGCCTCCCTAACATAGCCCGACAAGTCTAACACGCCTCCCTAACATAGCCCGACACGTCTAACCCTCTATCCGCTATCCCCCCTCACTAGCCTAACAATAAAATATGTATTAACCCCTAAACCGCCGCTCACGGAGCCCGCCGCTACCTATTAAAGTTATTAACCCCTAAACCGCCGCCAGCTATATTAAATCTATAACCCCCTAAAGTGAGCCCCTAACACCGCCGCCATCTACCTTACCTACCCCCTAAAGTGAGCCCCTAACACCGCCGCCATCTACCTTACCTACCCCCTAAAGTGAGCCCCTACCCCGCCGCTATTTTAAAATTATTAACCCCTAATCTAATCCCCCTACCCCGCCGCCATCTATATTAAATTATTTAACCCCTAAAATACTAAACTATCCCTACCACTAAACCTAAGTCTAACCCTACAAATAGCCCTGAAAAGGGCTTTTTGCGTGGCATTGCCCCAAAGTAACAGCTCTTTTGCCAGCCCTTAAAAGGGCTTTTTGCGGGCCATGCCCCAAAGTAACAGCTCTTTTGCCAGCCCTTAAAAGGGCTTTTGGCGGGGCTTTGTCACAAAGTAAACTGCTCTTTTGCCTACAATCTACATCCCCCTACACCGCGGCCACCTATAATAAATGTATTAACCCCTAATCTAATCCCCCTACACCGCCGCCAGCTATATTAACTATGTTAACCCTAATTATATTAGGGTTAATATAGTTATATTATATATATTAACTATATTAACCCTAATTATATTAGGGTTCATATAGTTAATATCGTTATTATAATTATATATATATATTAAGTATAATAACCCTATCTAACTCTAACATCCTAACTAAACTCTTATTAAAATAAATCTAATATTAATATTATTAATTAAAATATTCCTATTTAAATCTAAATACTTACCTATAAAATAAACCCTAAGATAGCTACAATATAATTAATAATTACATTATAGCTATGTTAGGGTTTATATTTATTTTACAGGTAAATTGTTAATTATTTTAACTAGGTATAATAGCTATTAAATAGTTATGAACTATTTAATATCTACCTAGTTAAAATAATTACCCAATTACCTGTAAAATAAATCCTAACCTAAGTTACAAATACACCTACACTATCAATAAATTAAATAAACTACAAATATCTATCTAAAAATACAATTAAATAAACTAAACTAAATTACAAAAAAAAAACCACTAAATTACAAAAAATAAAAAAAAGATTACAAGATTTTTAAGCTAATTACACCTATTCTAAGCCCCCTAATAAAATAATAAAGCCCCCCAAAATAAAAAAAATTCCCTGCCCTATTCTAAATTAAAACAAGTTCAAAGCTCTTTACCTTACCAGCCCTTAAAAGGGCCTTTTGTGGGGGCATGCCCCAAAGAATTCAGCCCTTTTGCATTTAAAAACATATACAATACCCCCCCCCCCATTACAACCCACCACCCACATACCCCTATTCTAAACCCACCCAAACCCCCCTTAAAAAAGCCTAACACTACCCCCCTGAAGATCTCCCTACCTTGTCTTCACCACACCGGGCCGAACTTCTAATCCGATCCGGGCGATGTCTTGCTCCAAGCGGCAAAGAAGAATTCTTCCTCCGGCGATGTCTTCCTCCAAGCGGCAAAGAAGAATTCTTCCTCCGGCGACGTCTTCCTCCAAGCGGCAGCAAAGTCTTCTTCCTTCCGGCAACATCTTCCATGAAGCAGCATCTTCAATCTTCTTTCTTCGCTCCGCCACCGCCAATCGGATTGAACTTGAATCTGATTGGCTGATTCAATCAGCCAATCAGATTTTTCTAACTTAATTCCGATTGGCTGATAGAATCCTATCAGCCAATCGGAATTCGGCGGACGCCATCTTGGATGACGTCATTTAAAAGTACCTCATTCGTCGTTCAGTCGTCGGCCGGGATGGATGCTCCGCGGTGGCGGAGCGAAGAAAGAAGATTGAAGATGCCGCTTCATGGAAGATGTTGCCGGAAGGAAGAAGACTTTGCTGCCGCTTGGAGGAAGACGTCGCCGGGAGGAAGAATTCTTCTTTGCCGCTTGGAGGAAGACATCGCCGGAGGAAGAATTCTTCTTTGCCGCTTGGAGCAAGACATCGCCCGGATCGGATTAGGAGTTCGGCCCGGTGTGGTGAAGACAAGGTAGGGAGATCTTCAGGGGGGTAGTGTTAGGCTTTTTTAAGGGGGGTTTGGGTGGGTTTAGAATAGGGGTATGTGGGTGGTGGGTTGTAATGGGGGGGGGGGTATTGTATATGTTTTTAAATGCAAAAGAGCTGAATTCTTTGGGGCATGCCCCCACAAAAGGCCCTTTTAAGGGCTGGTAAGGTAAAGAGCTTTGAACTTGTTTTAATTTAGAATAGGGCAGGGAATTTTTTTTATTTTGGGGGGCTTTATTATTTTATTAGGGGGCTTAGAATAGGTGTAATTAGCTTAAAAATCTTGTAATCTTTTTTTTATTTTTTGTAATTTAGTTTTTTGTTTTTTTTTGTAATTTAGTTTAGTTTATTTAATTGTATTTTTAGATAGATATTTGTTGTTTATTTAATTTATTGATAGTGTAGGTGTATTTGTAACTTAGGTTAGGATTTATTTTACAGGTAATTGGGTAATTATTTTAACTAGGTAGATATTAAATAGTTCATAACTATTTAATAGCTATTATACCTAGTTAAAATAATTAACAATTTACCTGTAAAATAAATATTAACCCTAACATAGCTACAATGTAATTATTAATTATATTGTAGCTATCTTAGGGTTTATTTTATAGGTAAGTATTTAGATTTAAATAGGAATATTTTAGTTTATAATATGAATTAGATTAATTTAATATAAATTTAGTTAGGGGTGTTAGGGTTAGATAGAGTTAATATAGTTAATATAAATACTATAGTAACTATATTAACTATATTAACCCTAATATAATTAGGGTTAATATAGTTAATATATATAATGTAATACCTATATTAACTATAATATACTTAGGGTTAATATAGATAATATAGCTGGCGGCGGGGTAGGTAGATTAAATTAGGGGTTAATCATTTTAATAGAGATGGCGGCGGTGTAAGGGGCTTACATTAGGGGTTAATAATATTAATATAGCTGGCGGCGGTATAGGGGGATTAGATTAGGGGTTAATAATTTTTATATAGGTGGCGGCGGTGTAAGGGGTCAGATTAGGGGATAGATAAGGTAGATGGCGGCGGTTTTAGGGGCTCACAGTAGGGGGTTAGTTTATGTAGATGGCGGCGGGGTCCGGGAGCGGCGGTTTTAGGGGTTAATAACTTTATTAGGGATTTCGGGGGGGGGGATCGCGGTTGACAGGTAGATAGACATTGCGCATGCGTTAGGTGTTAGGTTTTATTTAGCAAATCGCGGGTGACAGGTAGATAGACATTGCCCATGCGTTAGGTGTTAGGTTTCTTTTCTAGTTAGTTTAGGGAGTTACGGGGCTCCAATAGTCAGCGTAAGGCTTCTTACGGCTGCTTTTTATGGCGAGGTGAAAATGGAGTAAGATTTCTCCATTTTCGCCACGTAAGTCCTTACGCTGCATATTGGATACCAAACTGCGCTGGTTTGGTATACCTGCCTATGGCTCAAAAAACTACGGGCGACGGCAAAAATATACGCGCGTAACTTCTAGGTTACACCGTATATGTGATACCAAACCAGCGTAAATATTGGCGTCGCCGGCTTTTGCGGGCGACGATTTTTATCGGATCGACCCCCAGATTTTAACTTTCTATTCTAAAACCAACATATATATATATATATATATATATATATATATATTATATATAATGATTTAGACAATTAAAATGTATATATTTGTTCTATTATTAGGGGTCAATTTATTAAAGTGCGGACGGACATTATACGCTGTCGGCATTTATCATTGCACCAGCAGTTCTTGTGAACTGCTGGTGCAATTCTGCCCCTGCAGATTTGAGGCCAATCAGCCACTAGCCGGGGGTGTCAATCAACACGATCGTATGCGATCGTGTTGATTTCTGTCCGCCGCTTCAGAGCAGGCAGACAGGTTATGGAGCAGCGTTCTCCGTACGGAGCTTGATAAATTGACCCCTTAGTGTCTTGTCCAAATTGGCAATACACTTTTTATATAATGTAATTATAGAACTGGCTATCTAAAATTTGAAATGTAGTTACATTTTATTAGGAATGAAATATAAAATAAATTCTGTTGCTGTGTACAATCTATTGTGGTAATTCTATTGCTACTCTAAAGCTAGATTAAATGTCATTCTATAAGATCAAATATGTCTAAAGGATAATATATTATCTATAATTAATGTTATTAAATATCTGCTGTTAATATGTATTACTAACAACCAGATAAAATATCACAATTGGTATTAAAGTAGAATCGTAATCTATGAAAACTGAGAATTGAAATCTACACCAATAGGAATAGTCAATAAGAATCTATTATTTTCGACATATGATGTCAAATAAAGGGTTAAAAATGTTGGCCTTAAATAGAGGAGGAGCGGAGAAAACAAATCATCTTGACAAAGGCTTTGTGAAAGCCGAAACGCATAGATCACTGCTTCTTACAGCTCTACAACTGAGATCAAAGATCAATGATTTGAAAAAATCTCTGTATCTTATATACTCCCATAACCGCAACGCTAGTTGAAAGAAAAAATACTCTAAAAACTGGAGAAGGTAAACTGACGAGTTTGAAATATCTACTAGACTTCTTTTTTAAAATAGTGCACGCACTGTGAACTCACAGCTGATTGGGTAAGAAGAGAAAACGTACCCCAACGTAAATCCCCGGTGTCTGAACAAAACTTGGTAAGCGGAGAACGCCAGAAGCGGCGAGATCAGCAAACAAGGTGAGCTGTAACCCGCATTGAGAGTAACAGAGACACTGAGTATAACCCTGGATAGAAAAAGTCACAGCTGACAAGGTAAGCTGTTACCACGCTGAACTAACGGAAAATAATTCCTGACTCCTTTAGAACAAAAGGTGAGAACTAGACTTACACCTAGTGTGTATAAGAACACACGGATAAAAATCCTGTCATGTACAGCTAATATAATTGATAATAATTAAACATTCACTTTTTTATCTGATGAAACAACCCCTGTAGGTTGAGAAACGCGTCATAAAATATTAAAAGTCATTTTTATTTGAAGTTGTCTGTGTTGTGGTTCATACATACCAACTGAACAACACACATAAGATTACTCCTTTGCAGCACCTGAAGTCCAGACAACAGGAGACAAACACCAAGTTGCAACTAGGACAAGTGCCTTTGGAGCCTGGCTCCTACAGTGTACTAGCCACTGTTAAGTGCTAGCCTGCTCTCTTGCACTGGTTACAGTACAGTGCCACACCATCTGGTAAGCATAATACCTACTTTTATCTGTACCTGCATTCCAGACGATATCACGCTATTGTGGCGCCCTCTCTTTATTCTTCTTCTTATTCTTCTCTAATATAATTGAGACACGGATAACTTAACATCAAAGTAAGATAAATAACCGGACAAACGTACATCATAATACGATGATACCAGATGTGCGCATAATAAACAAACTCGGAATATCGCAACTACATTAACGTATTCCCCTATAGACTTCAATGGAGCACGAAAAGAGGAAAAAAAATAACACAATACTAGCACGTAAACCCAGTAACGCTTAACTAACGTGTGTTAACCGACATGAAATATTAATGTTTCACATTCTAATGTTCTTTACATAGCAAAATATACATAGCAAAATATGTTCTATTTATTCTTAAGATGAGAGAGGCCTGTAATTTTCATCATAGGTATACCTCAACTATGAGAGACAAAATGTGGAAACAAATCCAGACAATCACATTGTCTGATTTGGAAAGAATTTATTTGCATATTATGGTGGAAAATAAGTATTTGGTCACCTACAAACAAGCAAGATTTCTGGCTCTCACAGACCTGTATCTTCTTCTGTTAGAGGCTCCTCTGTCCTCCACTCATTACCTGTATTAATGGCACCTGTTTGAACTTGTTATCAGTATAAAAGACACCTGTCCACAACCTCAAACATTCACACTCCAAACTCCACTATGGTGAAGACCAAAGAGCTGTTGAAGGACACCAGAAACAAAATTGTAGACCAGCACCAGGCTGGGAAGACTGAATCTGCAATAGGCAAGCAGCTTGGTGTGAAGAAATAAACTGTGGGAGCAATAATTAGAAAATGGAAGACATACAAGACCACTGATACACTCCCTCGATCTGGGGCTCCACTCAGGATCTCACCCCGTGGGGTCAAAATGATCACAAGAATGGTGAGCAAACATCCCAGAACCACACAGTGGACCTAGTGAATGACCGGCAGAGAGCTGGGACCAACGTAACAAAGGCTACCATCAGTAACACAATACGCCGCCAGGGACTCCTGCAGATCCTGCAGTGCTAGACGTCTCCCCCTGCTTAAGCCAGTACATGTCCGGGCCTGTCTGAAGTATGCTAGAGAGCATTTGGATGATCCAGAAGCGGATTGGGAGAATGTCATATAGTCAGATGAAAAAGTAGAACTGTTTGGTAGAAACACAACTTGTCATGTTTGGAGGAGAGAGAATGCTGAGTTGCAACCAAAGAACACCATACCTACTGTGAAGCATGGGGGTGGCAACATCATGCTTTGGGGCTGTTTCTCTGCAAAGGGAACAGGACGACTGATCCGTGTACATGAAAGAATGAATGGGGCCATGTATCGTAAGATTTTGAGTGCAAACCTCCTTCCATCAGCAAGGGCATTGAAGATGAAACGTGGCTGGGTCTTTCAGCATGACAATGATCCCAAACACACCACTCGGGCAACGAAGGAGTGGCTTTGTAAGAAGCATTTCAAGGTCCTGGAGTGGCCTAGCAGGAATGGGCTAACATACCAGCAACAGTGTGTGACAACCTTGTGAAGACTTACAGAAAACGTTTGACCTCTGTCATTGCCAACAAAGGATATATAACAAAGTATTGAGATGAACTTTTGATATTGACCAAATACTTATTTTCCACCATAAAATGCAAATAAATTCTTTCCAAATCAGACATGTGATTGTCTGGATTTGTTTCCACATTTTGTCTCTCATAGTTGAGGTATACCTATGATGAAAATTACAGGCCTCTCTCATCTTCTTAAGTGGGAGAACTTGCACAATTGGTGGCTGACTAAATACTTTTTTGCCCCACTTTATATATATATATATAAATGTATTTATTTTTTGTTAGTAATATATCTATCTATCTTTCTGTCACTGAACAGTGAGTTATCCCTTCAGTTCGTTCTACAAGAGCAAACCAAAGATAGCTGTCTATACCTTTAAAGAGTAAGTGTTAATAGCCCCTAAACGCAAACACTACAATTAAAAAACATATAAAACACATGCAAAGTAGGCGCTTACATGTGGTATGCGTATGCAAATGACAACAAGACATACAATTACCTATACTCATAGAGAATTCACAAGTACAGTATATATTTAAAGATTCCAAATTCATGCAGTATCTTCTTTTACAATGAGTCTTCAAAAGATTTCCAACTCATTGTAAAATCATACACATGTACAGTGGAAAAGCTATAAAAATAACTTTTCGGGTTTCTGCTTATAAACTTTTACCTCAATCAAATGATTCAAGGAGAGGCTTCACTTCCACCACCCTGTATTAATGCTTCGGTCCTTCCCTGGGTTATGGTAGATTTCCCTTCTCCCGATGTTGTATCAAGAGGAATAAATAAAACCAAATAGTGCAATACTGTATATAAAACGGTTTTAATCTTAGAATAACACACACAGTTAAAAGCTGCTCACATTTTCCAACCTCAATCACTCATGAGGTATCGATTGCACTTCATAAATCAGATACACAGTATCCTTAGAGTCAATGTTACACAGTACACGTTATATCCTTTAAAACCTTTAAAATCAAATGTCACCCAAATAGGTATCTCGAATGCAAGCGTCTCTTTCGGTATTGTGACGTGTTTCGAAGGTTATAAGTTTTAAGTTCCTTCTTCGTCAGAGGATTGAAAAAAAAGACGATATGTTCCACTATTTGAAATGAGGCTGTGGCCCGTCTCCGTGAAGACTCCAAGCCTATTAATCATCAATGGGTCATGTGATCCTACTACGTATTACCAGGGGATTCCCATTATACATTTTGCTTGCGGCCGTGGCTTTGAAGGTTACTCTCGATACACAGTTTGCTTAAAGCAACAAGGCACCATGGCCGACCATTTAACATGGAATGTGGCTTACACATAATCTATACACAGAAGCAGTGATATAAGCACTTTCCTATTTCATATATATATAAAAATTACTGCACTCTGTTAATGCCTTATTTCTAATTCTTTCACATAGTTATATATACTAAAGTCTACTCAAAAAATCTATTACATGAATTCATATACAGTGTACCCATAATTATCTATTTTCCTGTCTCCAAACATACAAAGTTCTATATCATCCTATTATATAAAAGGCCAAGTGTGTTTGTCCGAAGCTGTCATGCGCAGTAGAAACTGCGCCAAGGACAAACACACTTGGGGGGGTAGTTATCAAGCCGTCAACCTCAAATACGCTGCGTATTCCGCAGCGTATTTGTGGCGAGGCTGATACGCCTTAGTTATCAAAGGCTCGAGACCGGTAAAAGTAGAATTTTGTGACGTCAGCTTCGATCCGCCGGACTCAGTCCGACACAGATCGATTCTTACGTCACTCCAGATGTTCCGCACACAAGTGCGGCACAATCTGACTACTTTTGCTAGCTATCAAAAAACTAGCAGGTACGCTCGGCACTTTTACGGCCCAGCGTACCTGGTTTTCAAAGCGCCAGCCTGGAGGCGGCGGATCCCATAGGAATCAATGGGAGTCTGACCATAGCGAAAGTACAAGTTCGCTGCTGACAGACATCCCATTGATTTCTATGGGAGCTGTCTACACCTAACACCCTAACATGTACCCCGAGTCTAAACACCACTAATCTGACCCCCCCTACACCGCCGCAACTAAATAAAGTTATTACCCCCTAAACCGCCGCTCCCGGAGCCCACCGCAAGCTACTCTATACATATTAACCCCTAAACCGCCGCTCCCGGAGCCCACCACAACTATAATAAATGTATTAACCCCTAAACTGCCGCTCCCGGAGCCCACCGCAAGCTACTCTATACATATTAACCCCTAAACCGCCGCTCCCGGAGCCCACCGCAACTATAATAAATGTATTAACCCCTAAACCGCCGCTCCCGGAGCCCACCGCAACTATAATAAATGTATTAACCCCTAACCCGCCGCTCCCTGAACCCGCCGCAACCTATATTAAATGTATTAACCCCTATCCTGCCCCCCCTACACCGTCGCCACCTATAATACATTTATTAACCCCTAATCTGCCCCCCCTACACCGTCGCCACCTATAATAAATGTATTAACCCCTATCCTGCCCCCCACTACGCCGCCGCCACTGTAATAAAATGATTAACCCCTAAACCTAACCCTAACCCTAACGCCCCCTAACTTAAATATTAATTAAATAAATCTAAATAAATTAACTCTTATTAACTAAATGAATCCTATTTAAAACTAAATACTTACCTGTAAAATAAACCCTAAGATAGCTACAATATAAATAATAATTATATTCTAGCTATCTTAGGATTTATTTTTATTTTACAGGTACCTTTCAATTTATTTTAACCATGTACAATAGCTATTAAATAGTTATTAACTATTTAATAGCTTACCTAGCTAAAATAAAGAGAAATGTACCTGTGAAATAAATCCTAACCTAAGTTACAATTACACCTAACACTACACTATACTTTAATAAATTATTCCTATTTAAAAATAAATACTTACCTGTAAAATAAACCCTAAGATAGCTACAATGTAATTAATAATTATATTATAGCTATCTTAGGATTTATATTTATTTTACAGGTAACTTTGTATTTATTTTAGCTAGTTAGAATAGTTATTAAATAGTTATTAACTATTTAATAACTACCTAGCTAAAAGAAATACAAAATTACCTGTAAAATAAATCCTAACTTAAGTTACAATTAAACCTAATACTACACTATCATTAAATTAACTAAATAAACTACCTACAAAGAACTACAATGAAATACAATTACATAAACTAACTAAAGTACAAAAAATAAAAAAAGCTAAGTTACAAAAAATAAAAAATTAAGTTACAAACATGTTAAAAATATTACAACAATTTTAAGCTACTTACACCTAATCTAAGCCCCCTAATAAAATAACAAACCCCCCCAAAATAAAAAATATCCCTACCCTATTCTAAATTACATAAATTTCAAAGCTCTTTTACCTTACCAGCCCTTAAAAGGGCCATTTGTGGGGGCATGCCCCAAAAAGTTCAGCTCTTTTGCCTGTAAAATAAAAATACAACCCCCCCCCCAACATTAAAACCCACCACCCACATACCCCTAATCTAACCCAAACCCCCCTTACAAAAACCTAACACTAATCCCCTGAAGATCATCCTACCTTGAGTCGTCTTCACTCAGCCGAGCCACCGATGGAACTGAAGAGGACATCCGGAGCGGAAGAAGTTAATCCTCCAAGCGGCGCTGAAGAAATCTTCCATCCGATGAAGTCATCATCCAGGCGGCGCTGAAGAAGTCTTCGATCCGGCCGATGTCATCTTCAAAGAGGCGCTGAAGAGGTCTTCTATCCGGGCGAAGTCATCTTCCAAGCCGGGTCTTCAATCTTCCTTCCGCCGACGCGGAACCACCTTCTTCACCGACGGACTACGACGAATGACGGCTCCTTTAAGGGACGTCATCCAAGATGGCGTCCCCTCAATTCCGATTGGCTGATAGGATTCTATCAGCCAATCGGAATTAAGGTAGGAAAAATCTGATTGGCTGATGGAATCAGCCAATCAGATTGAGCTCGCATTCTATTGGCTGTTCCGATCAGCCAATAGAATGCGAGCTCAATCTGATTGGCTGATTGGATCAGCCAATCGGATTGAACTTGAATCTGATTGGCTGATTCCATCAGCCAATCAGATTTTCCTACCTTAATTCCGATTGGCTGATAGAATCCTATCAGCCAATCGGAATTGAGGGGACGCCATCTTGGATGACGTCCCTTAAAGGAGCCGTCATTCGTCGTAGTCCGTCGGTGAAGAAGGTGGTTCCGCGTCGGCGGAAGGAAGATTGAAGACCCGGCTTGGAAGATGACTTCGCCCGGATAGAAGACCTCTTCAGCGCCTCTTTGAAGATGACATCGGCCGGATCGAAGACTTCTTCAGCGCCGCCTGGATGATGACTTCATCGGATGGAAGATTTCTTCAGCGCCGCTAGGAGGATTAACTTCTTCCGCTCCGGATGTCCTCTTCAGTTCCATCGCTGCTCGGCTGAGTGAAGACGACTCAAGGTAGGATGATCTTCAGGGGATTAGTGTTAGGTTTTTGTAAGGGGGGTTTGGGTTAGATTAGGGGTATGTGGGTGGTGGGTTTTAATGTTGGGGGGGGGGTTGTATTTTTATTTTACAGGCAAAAGAGCTGAACTTTTTGGGGCATGCCCCCACAAATGGCCCTTTTAAGGGCTGGTAAGGTAAAAGAGCTTTGAAATTTATGTAATTTAGAATAGGGTAGGGATTTTTTTTATTTTGGGGGGGTTTGTTATTTTATTAGGGGGCTTAGATTAGGTGTAAGTAGCTTAAAATTGTTGTAATATTTTTAACATGTTTGTAACTTAATTTTTTATTTTTTGTAACTTAGCTTTTTTTAATTTTTGTACTTTAGTTAGTTTATGTAATTGTATTTCATTGTAGTTCTTTGTAGGTAGTTTATTTAGTTAATTTAATGATAGTGTAGTATTAGGTTTAATTGTAACTTAAGTTAGGATTTATTTTACAGGTAATTTTGTATTTCTTTTAGCTAGGTAGTTATTAAATAGTTAATAACTATTTAATAACTATTCTAACTAGCTAAAATAAATACAAAGTTACCTGTAAAATAAATATAAATCCTAAGATAGCTATAATATAATTATTAATTACATTGTAGCTATCTTAGGGTTTATTTTACAGGTAAGTATTTATTTTTAAATAGGAATAATTTATTAAAGTATAGTGTAGTGTTAGGTGTAATTGTAACTTAGGTTAGGATTTATTTCACAGGTACATTTCTCTTTATTTTAGCTAGATAAGCTATTAAATAGTTAATAACTATTTAATAGCTATTGTACATGGTTAAAATAAATTGAAAGGTACCTGTAAAATAAAAATAAATCCTAAGATAGCTACAATATAATTATTATTTATATTGTAGCTATCTTAGGGTTTATTTTACAGGTAAGTATTTAGTTTTAAATAGGATTCATTTAGTTAATAAGAGTTAATTTATTTAGATTTATTTAATTAATATTTAAGTTAGGGGGGCGTTATGGTTAGGGTTAGACTTAGGTTTAGGGGTTAATCATTTTATTACAGTGGCGGCGGCGTAGTGGGGGGCAGGATAGGGGTTAATAAATTTATTATAGGTTGCGGCGGGTTCATGGAGCGGCGGTTTAGGGGTTAAACTATTTATTTAGTTGCGGAGAGGTGCGGGATCAGCAGGATAGGGGTTAATAATTTAATAATAGAGGGCGACGGTATAGGGGGGCAGGATAGGGGTTACTAGGTATAATGTAGGTGGCAGCGGTGTCCGGGAGCGGCGGTTTAGGGGTTAATACATTTATAAGACTTGCGGCGGGGTCTAGGAGCGGCGGTTTAGGGGTTAATACATTTATAAGACTTGCGGCGGGGTCTAGGAGCGGCGGTTTAGGGGTTAATACATTTATAAGACTTGCGGCGGGGTCTAGGAGCGGCGGTTTAGGGGTTAATACATTTATAAGACTTGCGGCGGGGTCTAGGAGCGGCGGTTTAGGGGTTAATACATTTATAAGAGTTGCGGCGGGGTCTAGGAGCGGCGGTTTAGGGGTTAATACATTTATAAGACTTGCGGCGGGGTCTAGGAGCGGCGGTTTAGGGGTTAGTAACTTTATTTAGTTGCGGGGGCCTCCGGGGGCGCCGGTATAGGGGGTAGAACAGTGCAGTTTAGTGTGAGTGCTTAGTGACAGGCTAGCAATAAAGCTGGGAAAAAGCCGAAGGGCAGCGAGATCGGATGAGTGATAACTGTCACAGTCCGCTGCTCATCGCCCCGCGGCTTTTTGACAGCTTTATTTGATAACTTAGGCGAACGTATTCAAGGTCCGCGGCGGCGAAGGTAGGCGAGCTTAGGCGGACGTATTGGGCCGGGGAAGCCAGAAAAGTAGACGGCTTGATAAGTAGCCCCCTTGGCCTTCAAGAAGACTGACCTGGCTGGCATCTGGGATGACCATGTGTGATGGGGCGGTGCCGGCCAGGCATGAAGTGGGCAGGGCTGGGTGTTACGTGGGCGGGGCTGGACGTGATGTGGGCGGGGCCGGGCGGATGTCAGAAGGAGAGAGAGCTAAAAAAAGAGGGGGGATAGAGAGAGAGCTCAAAAAAAGAGGGGGATAGAGGGAGCAAAAGAGGGGGGATAGAGAGAGCAAAAGAGAGGGAGAGAGACAGCAAAGAGATAGGGGGAGGGAGAGCAAAATAAAGGGGAGAGAGCAAAAGAGGGGAGATAGAGAGAGCAAAAGAGAGACAGCAAAAGAGAGGGGGAGAAAGGGGAGAGAGAGCAAAAGAGAGAGCAAAAGAGGGGAGAGAAAGAGAGCACAAAAAAGGGGGGAGAAAGGGAGGAGAGAGAGAGCAAAAGAGATGGGAGAGAGAGCGCAAAAGAGAGGGGGGAAAGAGAGGGGAGAGACAGAGAGGTAGAGAGAGAGCAAAAGAGAGGGTGATAGAGAGCATAAGAGAGGGGGGAGAGAGAGCAAAAGAGAGGGGGAGAGAGACAGCAAACAATAGGGGGAAAGAGAGCAAAATAAAGGGGAGCGAGAGCAAAAGAGGGGGGAGAGAGAGAGCAAAAGAGAGGGGGGAGAGGGAGAGAGAGAACAAAAGAGGGGGGATAGAGAGATAAAAATAGGGTGATAGAGAGAGCAAAATACAGGGAGAGAGACAGCAAAAGAGAGGGGGGAGAGCAAAAGAAAGGGGGAGAGAGAGAGCAAAAGAGAGGGAGAGAGACAGCAAAAGAGAGGGGGAGAGAGAGCAAAATAGAGGGGAGAGAGAGAGCAAAAGAGAGGGGAGAGAGAGACAGCGCAAAAGAGAGGGGGGGAAGAGGGGCAGAGAGAGAGCAAAAGAGAGGGGAGAGAGAGCGCACAAAAGAGAGGGGGAGAGAGCATAAGAGAGGGGGAGAGAAAGAGCAAAAGAGAGGGGGAGAGAGAGCAAAAGCGAGGGGGAGAGAGACAGCAAAAGAGAGGGGGAAAGAGAGCAAAAGAAAGGGGAGAAAGAGAGAGCAAAAGAGGGGGGATAGAGAGAGCAAAAGAGAGGGGGGAGAGAGAGGGCAAAAGAGAGGGGGGAGATAGAGACAGCAAAAGACAGGAAGAGAGAAAGCAAAATAGAGGGGAGAGAACAAAAGAGAGAGGGGAGAGAACAAAAGAAAGGGGGAGAGAGAGAGAGCAAAAGAGAGGGAGAGAGAGAGCAAAATAGAGGGGGGATAGCGCAAAAGAGAGGGGGAGAGAGAGCGCAAAAGAGAGGGAGGAAAAGAGAGGGGGGAGAGAGAGCAAAAGAGAGGGGGGGAGAGAGAGCGAGCGCAAAATAGAGAGTGGGATATAGAGAGCAGAAGAGGGGGAGAGAGAGAGCAAAAGAGGGGGGGGGGGAGAGAGCAAGGGGTGGAACCACTGTACTGCAAAAAATGGCCCATGTACACAGGCTTTAGGACTAGTTAATCATAATTCACCTATGAATCCTTAAATGTGTCCCTCACACATACCAAGTTGGTGTAACAAGGAATAATAATAATAATAAGTATCCTAGTGGTATTCATTGCCCCAGAGATTGTTCTTCTAAAACATGTATCTTCTACTTGTGTCCCATTATCCTTCTCATAGTGAAATACTAGATCCAAATATTAGTACTTACATGATTGTTCAATGGTACTCCCTCACAAGTGCATGTACCTACGTATAAATATCTCCATATGTGTGCATACACAACAGGGACAAAAAACAGAGCCTTAATCGTATCCGTGCCATAGAAAACCCTATCATACATGTGTATTCACACACAGTTATCCACACGTGTATATATGTGCACGTACAATAAATACATGCACATATATGTGTATTTAATCCAGTTTTCTAATGAATTAGTTTTCCAACAGAAAGGCAGCCAAATCAATATCCTTATCCAATCCATATGGAATCATTGTATGTAAGGTATGGATCCAGAATGTTTCTCTCCTTTTCAGTCTCAAATCCCTATTACCACCCCCTCTTTTATGGGTATATGTTCTAATATTGCTGCCCTAAGGCCAGTCGGATCCTTATTGTGAAATTCCTTGAAGTGAGCTGAGAGATTATGTGATTTTTCCCCCAATTTTATATTGGTGAGATGTTCTGCTAATCTCTTCTTAAAGGGCCTTGTCATGTGCCCTACATACTACAGTCCACAAGTACATTGTATTAAATAGACCACATGATCTGTTTTACAATTACAAGGGGCATTGATCTTACAAATCTTATTCGTGGTGGTTGATTTGATCTCCTTTGTGGATTTATTCCCATTAAAGTGATGTATGCAAGAAACACAATTTAATCAATTACACCAGCGATTCCCAACCTGTTGTTGGTAATGGTGGAACCACACACTATGGACTTACATTTGCACAGTTACATTTAAATTCATAACAAGTGACTTTATCTTTGATCTGCCTGGGATTCTATCTACGGATCGGTTACTGGTGTGTTTTAACCTAGAGTTTATGTAGGAGCCGGTGTGGCACACGTGGTTTGGACCGGGTTGACTTATTGGGGCTTTGGGAATCAGGTGGTAAGGAAGTGCGGAATAGAGGAAGCAAAGTTTACTGATGAAGACAGTCCTGGGACCAAGTACTTACTTGCAACTCTGGTAAGAGTTTACCTTCACAATGCACTCAACACCTGTACATAGCCTCTGACACTGTCCCCTGTATAACTGTGACATAGCCCACTGAGCGATCTCCTCGCTGAAAGGTTCAGCCGCGACCATGTTTTAAATACACTTCAGTTCCTCTTGCATATACCAAGACAGTGATCCTATTCTGCTTTTAGCTTGGTACACATGCTTTGGGACTGACTTCTTTTGAACGTGTATTAACAGGCCTAGCCCACCTAGATCGTTCTTTTTTATGAGTGCCTTACATGTCATTAGGTTTATTTGAGTCGTTTGATTATTTAGCTAACCTAAGAAAATAAAAAAAAAATGCTTTTTTGAGGGAAGGGTACTCATAAATTAAAAGCCTAATCAAGGGGTACAGGAGAGAAAAAAGATTGGGAACCACTGCATTACACTTATAAAAACCTATTGCCATTTTCCCCAGACAATTCTGGTTGATTTTCTTTCTTAGTTGACTGGGTGCTAAGATGTTTAAGTTTTTTATTTCTTCTATAGACAATTTTTGGCTCTTTATGAATTGCATTTTTAAGAAAGTCATCCTTCCTAAGGAAATGTCAGTGTTTCTTAATAAATCTGTTTGATTTCATTAGCTCCCTTGTTATACGTGGTTATGAAATTTACTCTATCCATTTTCTTATTTTTCCTTCCCTTCAAACCACCGGTCTTTCCTAATTTAAAGAGCGAATGTCTATCTAAGTCCTTTGCTTGCTTATATGCTTCCTCTAGCTTCCCTACATTTGAGGAACTTATCCTTTAATAAGGCTGCCTCTTCCTTAAAGTCCTCTATTCTAGAGCAATTCCTCCTAACATGTTGGAATAGCCCGTAGGGGATATTATTAATCCAATGTGAATTCTGATTACTGGTTTCATGTAAATAGCCATTACTATCCATCTCCTTCTTGAATAGCTTGGTCTGAAAGGTATTGTTTTCATGGAAAATGATTATATCCAGGAATTCAATTTATTACCAATTTCTATTATCTGTAAATGATAGGTTGAAATCATTTGAGTTGACCTATAAAGCCACTTTCAGGGCCCTCCCAAATCAAAATGATATAATCTATGAACCTTCCCCATTTGTATTGTCTTAATGTATGGGAGGTATGGATTGTTACTCCAAATTACCTCCTCCTACCAATGGCCCATGTACAGATTGGCAAAACGTGTCCTTATTGCTGTACCATGTATTTGCAGAAAGAATTGATTCTCAAAGAGGAAATAATTATTTTTCAGAATGAATGTAATAGCCTCCAAGAGGAATTTTTGATGATTCTCCTACAGATTGGTCAGGTTTTTTAGCCAATAATCGATCGCTGCCGTAACTTAATTGTGAGAAATGTTTGTATATAAGGCACTTACATCTAGAGTCACCCATATGGAATCTAAATTCCATTCCATTCCTGTAAATTTCTTTATAGTATCTGGTGTGTCCCTCAGATAAGATCTTAATTTGGGTACCAATGGCTGTAAAAATGAGTCAATATACTCAGACAATTTAGATGTTAAGGAGTTGATTCCAGACAACTTTCTGGTGGCTTTTCTTGGTTCTTATGAATCTTCGGGAGGAGATAAAATATTACTGTTGTCAGAATATAATTTAGGACCATTGCTTCCTTTGCATCGTCCAATGACTGATTATGTTCTCTTAGGAATATTGGGTTGTTGGATCCCCCCTCAATTTCCTATAATTTGTCCCTTCATAGAATAAATTGTGGGCCTCTAATATATAGTCAGTCCTACTCTGGATAGCAAGGCTGCCTCCCTTATCGGCCTCACAAATAACTATATAAAATATTACCTTCTCAGTTCCATTTTCACTCTCTAATTCCCTCAAGATTGCTAGGGTATATAATTCATCTTTCTGTAGTCCCCCAATTGATTCTTCTTTTTCTTCCCTACAATCAGTAGTGTCCCCTTCCTATCTTTAGTGATCTTTTCGGAGTGTATTTTAAGGGTCAGCTTTTGTGTGAACTTATTCCGATCCACAAATAATTGGAATGAGTTTGGTCCCTTCGTGGGAGCAAAGGACAACCCTTTTTCCAATACTTCCAATTATTTAGGGGACTATACTCTGTTGGAAAGATGACATTTTTTTATTTTTACATCTTTGTTTCTCATGTTAATGTCGATCTTTTCCTTTTTCTTTCTACATTTTCTACCTCCTCTACATTCTCTCTGTTTGGCCTTTTTTTGGCCTCTCATTCTCCATTGTGGTTCTATTCACAGTGAACCCCTGCTTCTTCCTATTATGTCCTCCTGGGTTGTTTGAAATTATGGTTCATACCAGTATACTGTACCCTGTTCGGATTAATCTGTTGTATTCTGTGTCCCCTAGAATTTAGTGTATCATTCGATCCATACCTCTGCTGATTATTAATGGGTTTGTTCCTATTTCCCCATCTCTGGTTTTTACTCTTTTCCTGGGCATTATTGTTAAAATACCTCCTATCATTATTTTGTCTTCTGTCTATTGTCTGTTTGGCTTCTTCCCTAGAGTTCCAACTCATTCTGTTTTGTGTGTTAGTGAAGTTCCTAGGCCTCTCCATAGGGTGGCTTCTTTTAATTCCCATTAAATTTTCTATATGGCTCATTTGTAGAATACTCTAGTGAGTTTATAAATGACCAATATGTATCTTATATCTCATTACATTGAGTATTGGGAATCTCTTCCCAGACGTCACCTGCTTCATTCATTTCAGTTTCATCTTTTTTAGCGTGGAAATCCCTCAGAAATGTATTACATTTCTTATTTTCCACTATACTGTCAAACTTATCTAATTTATTTTATTTTCCTTGTCCAATTCTTGGTAATATACATCACCCCTAAAGTTGTTCAGTTTCTTACATATATCTTTAATCTCATGTCCTAGTGTCTTTACCTTTTTGTTCCTAAATGTTATTAAAATATTAATACATTTTATTGAACACTCTTTTTTTTTTTTTGTTTTAAATAATTTTTATTGAAATTTTTACATATTCAACAACATCATTTGCAAATATACAAATTCTCTTATAACAAAAGACATAAAAGTAAACATATCCGGTCTAACTGCCGTTTTCTTCATTGTTTCACTTTAAGTAACATCACTAGGAGAATTTGTGGTAAAGAGAAATGATTTAGAGTTAATTTGTTGTGTGCAATAAAGATAAGTGAGGGTAGAGAGAGTTGAAATAGAGATGCAGAAGAGTCAGGAAGGAGGGACCGAAGATAGGGGATAGGGAACCTCTCTGTGAAGAATCAATTCACTTATTGCTAGCTTTAGTTTTATCTGGTGAATTCTTTTTCTTGTTGAAGCGACTAGTTGTATATTGAGGTTACTTTTACCTAGGGTGAGTAGTTTTTTATAACCCCCTTTGTTCCCAAATGAAGGCAACATCAAGAATAAAATCTTTTTTACCCGCAAAGCAGGAATATCTTTTTTCCAAAGACAGGACATAGCTCACCTCGGATTCCCATTGTTGAAGTGTGGGTGGTTGTTGCTGCTTCCATAATCTAGGGATAATACGTTTGGCACATGTAAGCTGAATTTGTAATAATTTGTTACATAGTGCACAGCCCACATTGGGAATATGGTTAAGTAGGATCATAGGGGCCGAGAGGATTAATTGTGTGTTTAGTGTGCGATTAATGCAGCTTTCGAGCTCAGACCAGAAAGTCGAGAGCACCGGGCATGACCACCATATGTGAGATGGGGTACCTATCTCACCACACCGTCTCCAGCATCCAGAGTTTGCCCCTGGGAATATCTCATGCAATCTGTGTGGGGTCAAATACCATCGTGAAAGAATTTTATAGTTTGATTCGGCCATGGCTAGAGAGATAGAAGCTTTATGGGTTAGGCGGAAGGCTCTCTTCCAGGCTTCCTTTGTGAATTGTGTTTGAAGCTCGCGTTCCCATAATTGGGTAAATGTGGGGAGCTCATGAAGGGTAGAATTTTTTAGTATTCTGTACGAGATGGAGAGGTGTGTTCTACCAATATCCGCATTTGTGCATAATTGTTCAAAGGGAAAAAGCATGCGCAGGCAATCCTTTTTATATGTGCTTTCCAGTATTGCGTGTCTTATTTGAAGGTAAGAAAACCAGTTATGGAATGGAGGGCCTAGTGTATCTCTCAGAGTTACTCTGTCTTTTATCTGTGAGGACTCCGTCAACATGTAGATGGGTAAATTTTTGTGCTGTATATTTTCAGAACTATATTGAAATTGATGTTGGCTGAGGAATAGTGAGTTGTTCAATAGAGGGCTCATTGGCGAAGCTGGGGTAGATAGTTTATTAGGTCGCTGAATAATTTTATCCCAGATCATCAATGTTGTTTTAATGCATTCATTATCAGCGATTAGGGGGGTTCTATGCAACTTGGGTATCCAACAAACATCTCTCATATTTTGTTGTTGAATTAAATTAGCCTCCATTTGGATCCACAACTTAAATGGTGAGCCGTGGTTCCAGGCAATTATTCATGTAAGATGTATCGCTTGATGGTACAGGAGTAGGTTAGGCATGTTCAACCCTCCCTCGTTTTAATCTAGATACAAGGTATTGCGAAATACTCTCTGTTTCTTATATGCCCATATGAATGATTCCAACATACGTTGTTGGGTAAATAAATAATTTTTCGGGACTGAGATAGGCAATGCTTGGAATAAATACAAATATTTTGGGACCACCATCATTTTTATTGTATTAATTCTACCCATCCATGATAAGTGGCCTTGTTTATTCCAATTATGTAATAATGAGAATATGTTAGTTTGAAGCTTTACAAAATTTTCATGAAACAAGTCTCGGGGATTCTTTGGGATGGTTAGTCCTAAGTATCTGAGAGAGTTTGAGATTTGGAAAGGGGTATTGCATGCAAGGTATTCCGCATTTTCATTTTTAAGGTGGGTATGTACTATACTCGGCTTACTCATATTTATTGAATAATTGGAGAATTGTTTATATGTTTCTAATTCATATAGGAGGGCTGGTATAGAGGTAGATGGTGACTGTAACGTAAAGATAATGTCGTCTGCGAATAGGAGGCATTTCTGTGTTATATCGCCAAACGTTATACCCAATATCTTCTCATTTTCCCTTATTTTAACCGCTAAGATCTCCACAGTGATGGCAAATAACAGGGGGGATAAAGGGCAACCCTGGCGGGTGCCATTCGAAATCTGAAAAGGCTGGGATAATGTGTTATTCACTTTAACCTTGGCTAGAGGGATGTTATAAAGGGCCTGTACTCTGTTTATAAATTTGTCCGGGAGACCAAATTTCGACAGGGTCGACCACATAAAATGCCAGTCGACCCTGTTGAACGCCTTCTCAGCATCCGTGGAGAGGAGAATTAGGGGATTTGTATTGTTATATGAAGTATATAGTGTGTTGAGTACTCTGGTTGTATTATCTTTGGCTTCGCGCCCCTCCACAAACCCGACCTGGTCCGGATGGATAATTTTTGGAAGTATGTGAGTAGATGATTAGCTAATATTTTGGCGTAGATCTTAATATCTACATTTAGTAATGATATGGGTCTGTAATTATTTACTATATCTTTAGGTTTGTCAGGCTTGGGCAATACCGTAATTGTAGCGTCTAATAAGGGTTGAGAATAAGAATGTCCCTGGTCGACATACTGAAATAACTGTAATAGATGCGGGCAAATATTTCCTGTAAGTAGCTGGTAAAATTTTGTTGTAAGACCATCTGGGCCAGGTGACTTACCAGATGAAAGAGATTTGATAGTTTTAATTATCTCCTGTGACGTTATTGGGGAGTCTAATATTTTTAAGTCATCCTCTTGAATTTTGGGGACCTCTATGGAGTCTAGATAAGCTTTCAATTTAGTTTGCCTCTCTTGGTCATTTATAGTATTAAGATTGTATAATGAGGAATAGTATAAGGCAAAGTCATTAGCTATATCTTCGTTTTTGGTATGGGTAACCCCGGAATGGTGTTTAATGCAATGAGTGTATGAGCTAAGCCTCTGTTTTTTAGAGATCTGGCCTGCATATGACCAGCTTTGTTAGATTCAGCAAAGAATTTAGTTCTAGAAGTCATAGCCCGTAAGTTAGCATTTTCTATTAAAAATTTATTGAGATGTTCTCTGGCTTCTTTTAATTTGGTGAGTAGTTGAGTAGATTGTGGGTTTTGTTTATGTGAGTGCTCTATATGAGAGAGGGTAGTAGTTAGAGAATTGTATAATGCAGATCTTTGCTTATTAAATTTTGCTGATAGCTGTATTATGATTCCTCTGATATAGCACTTATACGATTCCCAGTTGTTCATGACTGTAGTGTCACTAGATTTGTTAAAGGTGAAGTATTCGTCAGTATATTTGGTTATTTGGTCAAGCATGTCACTATCCGTGAGTATACGTTCATTAATTCTCCAGTTTAGTCTGTGTTTGGGTTTAGTTGACCAACTGAAGGTAGATTTGACTAGGCTGTGATCTGACCATGGTGTGTGTGAGATTTTGGAATCTACTAGGCTGGTAAGGAATGCCTGATCACATAATATGTAATCCAACCTTGAGTAGGTATGTTGTGGATGGGAAAAAAAGGTATAATCCCTAGTAGAAGGGTGGGCTATTCTCCATGTATCTATCAGTGTGAGTGATCGCAATAGCTCAGTGTTGCTCTTAATCTGTGCAGTTCTGATATATGACTTGCCTGTTGATGTGTCAAGGGCTGGGTTAAGTGGGAAATTATAGTCTCCTCCAATTACAATGGGACCTTTAGCTATATCTAGAAGTTTGTTAATAACCTTGCGGAAGAAGTTATGGGTAGGTTTGATCGGAGCATAGATATTCGCCAAAGTAATGGGCCTTCCATAATAAAGCCCCACTAGTATTAAGATCCTGCCTTCCGTGTCGCTATATTGTTGTAATAGGTCAAATGGTGTATTGCGTCTGAATAGTGTGCAAACTCCATTATGCTTAGTAGGGCCTGAACTCAAATAATATTGATCATACTGTCTAGAGGGAAGTTTTGGTTCGTAAGCCTTCTTGAAATGGGTCTCTTGGATCATTACAATGTCCAAGTTCTTTTTATAAAAGTCATGCAGCGCGATAGACCGCTTTTCTGCTGACAGAAACCCCTTAACATTCTGTGTTGCAATATGTATAGTGCCTTCATGCGGTGTGGGAATCATTTTGTCAGCCGCAGACGAATATTCAATCAGGATAAGATTAAATAATAAAACACAGAGAGGTTGATAAGTGGAATTGGGGTAGGGGAGAGTTAGGAGGACAAAAGGTGAGAGAGAGTTCTAGAGTTGAGCTAGTGAGTAGCGGAATGTAGAATATGTTTGTTATCCAGAGATAAAATGTTGAATGTGATATAATATAATATAATACAGGAGGCTGTTACGAGAGCTGGATACAAGATCGGCCATAAATCATGAGTAAAGTAGAAAGTACTTATAGAAAAAAGTATAGATGCAGGTATTTCTGAATAGAGGATAATCTGAGACTTTGCCCGGTTGTTATAGGGCCATGAGTGTATAGCATGTGGTCTTCTACAGCAGTAAGGTAAGTGTATGAGAAACATTGGGAGAAACTGACCTTTACGTATGGAGAATAGGGCTGACATTCCAGACAGTTTTGCTAACTAGGCATATGTTAAATTTTTGATAGTATGAGGGACTTCGAGGCCCGGCCCGCCCAACCAACCCACCACTCAATGTGGATTGATATTTTCCAGGTGACTAATTACTGCCACCATCTCGCAGAAAGTGGGTGGAAGATCAATTGAGCAGGACAGACCAAGCCGCCACCTAGAACATAATAATGGGCACAAAACATATATCACTAGAGCATAAATGTCAACATTAATAACCACATTATGTATAAACAATTAAAAATAAGCTTAAGAGTCACGGACTCTTCCCCATCTCCAAGGCGAACCTGCCAAACAGATAGCTAGTGCTCAGTGGGGACTTATTGGTAACTATGAGCATTATATAAAACGTTTAAGGGCCAATAGGGGTTACAGACACTCATACAGTCTATAGAGATCAAACATAAACATGAGATCTATTCAAAAACAAATCTCTTTCAATCTATAGAGATCAAAACATAAACATGAAATCAATGCAAAAACGAGTCTAGTATGCATAACTATATTATATCTAAACAAAGAAGTGTGTCTGTTGAGGGCTGTAAGTCTCTTTAACAGTTCCGTGAGGATTAACTAACTGTGGGCCTTCGGCCTGTATTAAGAGACATGTGAAAGTGTCCACAGTTAAATTTAGGACATTTGCTGCACAAGGTAAAATGACAAATGATATCAATATATTTACGTGTCTCTGATCAGGGTGGAATGGTATCTTCGTTATTCTGGTTAGTTTGCCTTCTCTTGTTTTGTTTCATCGATGGCTCCGTCCAAGGTCGTCTTTGAGGCTTGGGGATGTCCTGTCTTGCTGAAGATGATGGCTGTGGCAGAGTGTCCTGCATTTCAGGCATTGGAATGTTCAAAGACTGACAAAACTGTCCAATGTCCAGGGGAGAGGAGCACTCAATTTTCTTTCCATTTTTAACTGCTATCACAGATGTCGGGAAACCCCATCGGTATGGGATCCTCATTGTGCGATGATGAGAGGTGAGCGTAGAAAATTCTCTACGCTTCTGGAGGGTCCACACTGACAGATCTTGGAACACTTGTATTCGTTGACCTTGAAACATAGTTGTTTGTTGTTTTCTAGAGTAGTTATATATTGCCTCTCTATGCTTGAAGCACTGGAAATGGACGATGATATCCCTAGGTGGTAGTCCATCAGCAGGTTTGGAACGTAGAGATCTGTGGGCTCTGTCCAGGATTATTTCCTGGGGATCTGATGAATTATTATTTGCCAGTTCTAGAAAGAAGGCCTGCAGGTATTCTTGTATCTCATTGTTGAGAACCGATTCAGGGATTCCCCTAAACCTCAGATTGCTCCTTCTTGAGCGATTTTCCAAGTCATCTAACTTGTCTTCTAGTTCTGTTAGGTTTTGCTGATGTTGGGAAGCTTTGGCTGCTAAACCTGCTAATTTTTGTGATGTGACATACTCGTGCTCTTCTAGGGAGTCCACCCTATGGCATAATTCAGAAATGTCTTTCTTGAGGTCTGCACACTCGTCCTTAATGCAAGATTTAACCTGCTCAATGAGAGCCTCCATTGCTCCATAAGTAATAGGGTCTTCTTTGCCTGCTTCTGATGTCACTGTTGGTGGATTTGACATGGTATCAGCTGCATCGCATGAGCTATCATCTTGTGAAACTTGGGCGAAATCAGGGTCTGTACTGGGCTTGCTTTTCCCAACTTGTTTAAAGAAAGAGTTTACAGCTCCCTGGTTAACTGGAGATATTTTTAGTGACTTGTCATTTCTTGTTAACTTCCTTTGCGACATGGCGGGGGGTGAAGAAGGCTTTTCAGTATGTAGGTTATAGCCGCTGATACGTTATATACAACACTCCCCAGGGTCAGTTGCTCTCACAGAGCGATCACGGTAAAAGGAGATTGGATATGACCCACTACTACAGGGAGTAGTGGGAAAGGGAAGGAGAGTGTGTATCCTGCTCATAAACTGCTTATGGTATTTTCAATTAGAGCCTTTGATTAATATAAGTATATACGAAAGTCTTATTTCCCACATCTCTAAATATAGTTCAGCAATGTGGCTGGGTGTTTAAAGCCAAAGCAGATAGAGAGAAGTTTCAATATTGGCAGCTTAAATGCCTTAGGGAGTGTTACTGATTATAGTTGCTATTGTGTCTTTCTCTTCCTGAGGTTTGTGCCAGTCACAGCATGTCTTAGTTAGGGCTAAATCAGTGAAAATGTTCCCATGTGAGCTGCCTATAATTACAATCAGTGTACTCACATATGTCCCGGTGATGCTGCCCCAGTTAATCAACAGCCGCCACTGTTTGTATAGCTCCGGGGGAGCCGTTCTCTGAATCAGCAAGGGAGACCGCGTGTAAGAAGACTGCCTTGTTGTAGCTGATTTCACTGCTGTTTTTATTTTATGCCCCTTCAATCGCCTTCCATTAGCTGTGAACAAGTAGCCTTAGGGGATCAAAAGTTATCCTGACCGTCCCGCGTGGCCTGTGTGGCGCAGTTACCAAGAAATCAGCATGTCCGCGGTTAGCCTCAGAGTTGTATCCGGAGTGCAGGCAGATTGGAAATGAGCAGATGAAAATGTTCCCCTGATGTTCCGGGCTTAAGTTAGCTGCCCTGCTTCTATCTATCACACTTTTAACAGTCCTTAGCCTCACTCATATCCAGCTCTTTCACGGAGCTTCAGTGTGATGCAGCCATCTTTGTCGGCTGCTCGCCCCGCCTCCTGAACACTCTTTTTAAGTCCCACTCTGAGTAATTCCACTTCTGAATTGTCTATTATGGATGTTTTATCTTGTCTTAGACCCTTTGGTATAATATTTTACTTCAATTATCTCTCCAAATTATTGCTGTCATGCCAATTTAAAAGCTGTTTACGGCTCAGTTTTTCTAGTTTCCCAAATAGTTGCTTAGGATTAGTTAAATTCAAATTATCTGTAACTATAGAGTCTGTTTCACATATAGATAGCTTTCTTTTTTTTATATTGGGGTTGAAATAATCCCTGTATTCATATTCACTTCTTTTTTATAATGATACTACACTTGCCCATAGGAGCTCACTGATCTGCAAGCTAGTTAAAGGGGCCAATACAAATGTAAAAAGAAGAGTTATCAAACCAGCGCTGAACAGTGAGTTATCCTTTAAGTCTGTTCTACAAAAGCAAGCCAAAGACAGCTGCCTATACCGTTAGAGAATAAGTGTTAAAAGACACATAAACACAAACACTACAATTCAAAAAACATATGAAACAAGTGCAAAGGAGGCACCACGTATAAAAAGGGAGCTAATGAAATCAAACAGATTTTAAAGAAACACTGGCATTTCCTTAGGAAGGATGACTTTATTAAAAATGCAATTCATAAAGAGCCAAAAACTGTCTATAGGAGAAAAAAAAATCTTAAAAACATCTTAGCACCCAGTTAACTAAGAAAACCCCCAACCAGAATTGTCTGGGGAAAATGGCAATAGGTTATTATAAGTGTAATAGATTAAATTGTGTTTCTTGCATTCATCACTTTAATGGGAATAAATTCACAAAGGAGATGAAATCAGACACCACGATAAAGATTTGTAAGGTCAATGCCCCTTGTAATTGTATAACGGATCATGTGGTCTATTTAATACAATGTACTTGTGGACTGCAGTATGTAGGGCGCACAACAAGGACCTTTAATAAGAGATTAGCAGAACATCTCATTAATATAAAATTGGGGGGGGGAATCACATAATCTCTCAGCTCACTCCAAGGAATTTCACAATAAGGATCCGACTGGCCTTAGGGCAACAATATTAGAGCATATACCCATAAACGAGAGGGGTGGTAATAGGGTGTTGAAACTGAGAAGGAGAGATACATTCTGGATCAATACTTTACATACAATGATTCTGTATCGATTGAATTAGGGATATTGATTTGGCTGCCTTTCAGTTAAAGAACTCATTAATTAGAAAACTGAAATAAATACAGATATATGTGCATGTATTTATGTACGTGCACATATATGCACATGTGTGGATAACTGTGTGTGCATACACATGTAATATAGAGTTTCCTGTGGGACAGATATGGTTAAGGTTCTGTTTTTTGTCTCTGTTGTGTATGCACACTTATGGAGATATTTATATTTAAACGTAGGTACATGCACAAATGTGGGGGAGAAACATTGAACAGTCATGTTAGTACTAATATTTGGATCTAGTATAATTTCATTTTTTCATCTAAATAAGCATAGTGACTCCATTAAAGATATATTCATTTGGATTATATGCACAGTCTCTCAAATAATGGACTTCCTTGTCTATATCCCTACTTCTCATATTGTCTGAATATTATCAAGATCAGTGTTACGGCTTACAATGCAAGTTGTTTTCATCATTGGATTACAATATTGACTTTTCTTTAACTGTTTTTGGTTGAAACATAAACCCTGTACTCACTATTTTTTGCAATTTCACACCCACTTTGTCTTCTTTGTTTCTGGACATTTGTACTATTATTTTGGATTGAGCTACGGCTCCGACTTTCGCTATGTCACAGGTGATGACAGTGGTGGGTGTTTCCTGATTGATCAACAGTACCTGCATGTGATCTGTACGTCATCAGTGATTCTGCTGTCTGCACGGACGCTATTAGCCAAGTTTGGATATGCATGCAAGCACTCAGGGAGACTGGAAATTCTCATCAGTGCTTTAGGAGCAACAACCCGATTTTGGCTATTAGAGCTAGCAGACCGCCTACACCCAGTTGTCACTACAGATCATCTAGTCGGCACGGACACTATTCCCAGGTTTTGGTGTGTATGCCGGCACTTGGAGAGGCTGCAAACACATGCCCGTGCCTGAAGTGCAACAACCTTACCGAGGGGACTTGAGCTAACTGACTTTTCCATGGAGGGGATATCTGTACTATCAGAATAAATGGAGGAATATACTGAGTGAGTACAGGCTATGTGCTAAAATTTGCAGTTTCTTATCTGTATACTGATTCTATCTGTAATCAATTATTTCATTACAACTGTGCTTAACACCATTACAAGTATATGTTCTGATATAACAGAACATTAAAATGAAACTTCATTCATATTAGTATCCGGAATTTGCACTAGGATATTGATATTATCCTTTCTCTTGTAGACTTAATTACAAACAGTGCCAAACAATCAGAATCTGCATTAACATTCTAGTCTATAAAGCTTAAGTGTCTATTATATTTGAGAGCTTTTTTCTATCAATTATTACACTATACCTTATGATTGGGACTTTATCATAAACAAAAATGGAAGAAAATTATGTCCTGAGACATCTCTCTGGATGAGGACTCTTCTGATATGGATGATCTTTTGTAAGATGTTGAAACCATTTTGGACAATTTTTTTTTCCAAATGGACAGTCTCAGAAAGAGAGATATCAGATTCGATCTGGACATTAAAACATTTCAATCATATATACAAGTTTCACGAATCCCTAGGGGTTTAAGAGTTTCTAAATTTCCTTTTCAGGTCACATGTTATGATTTCATTACTAAATGGAATGACATTCTAATGGCTTGTTCCAAAGCATTAATGAATTTATTAATATATTACAAAAAACAACACACACAGTTGATACAACAGATGCAGGAGATACAAACACAATTAAAAGTGCATCAAACATATAAAGATTTCAAAGATTATGACAGGAAGTTTCAGAATAATATGAAATCCTTTAAAAAAGAACTGTGGTCCCACTTACTAATTCTCAGTCAAAAAACAGGGAAGGTTTTACCAAACCCAAAACAAAAATAAAAAGAAAGTACGTAGAGGGGGCAGAGGACGGGGACACAAATGGCTACAGATACCTTCAGAGAAAGACAACACCTCACAAACCGACACATTATTAAAAAAATGTAGTTAACCTCTCAGACAGTTAACTGTACATGAAATTTCACTATTGAATAAGGGTTTGAGCTTTTCACAAAACTGCAGTTTTTATCTTTTTTCTACAATTTTAGATCTAAATAGATTTGTAAGGAATCTCACCCTTAAGAAACATTACTTCAAAGAAGATACTTTGGACAATGTGGAACTGGTGGACCCTCCTATGGAATGTGTCCCCCTGCTCTTTCATTCAAGAAAATTAGCATTGTCCATGACATGCAAAAAATACTCGTAGAAAATGAGGGGACTCACTCCACACGTAGTGGTCCAACAGTACAGGATATAGATTTGATTGAGTCAATTCAAAATCAAAAGTCACTTTTATCCAATTAATTCTAGGGGTCCTACCCTTCAAGTGTTCCAACAAACAGTAGAAAGTCTCATTATTGATCTGGATAAAAAGAACAAAAGCCTTGCTAATTCACAAGGAACCCACAGGAAAAGAAAGCTTTGCATGACTTAAATCATGATGCTACCATTGTCATAAAAGAATCAGACAAGGGAGGAAATGTAGTGGTTTTAAATAGAACTGAATATTTTGCTGAATCTAATAGGCAACTGAGTGACATACACACTTATGAACCTCTCTTGTCTGACCGTACTGGTAGGTTTCTATCTGTACTTCGTCAAATAGTGGAGGGGCCTCGTAATGACGACATTATTTCTTCTACAGTGGCTGATAGCCTTGTACCAGAATGTACAGTCATCTGTAGTGGGGAAACAGGAAGGCGCCAATAGGGTGATAACGTATAGACCCTGACAGGTAAGTATAAGGAGAGAAAAGGTACTCACAAGCAGGGCGGCACTTGAACGTGCCTAACCAGGCGGGCCGGGACCACAGCGTCGCCCGGGAGACTCACAACGGCAACAACACCAATCCTCGAGCCGGACCAAGTTACGTGTGGCCAATCAGGAACGCTGGATGATGACACACCTCCCTCTTCGTATGCCGATACTGAACACAGGCAAAGAGGGTAGGAGACAGGAACAAACTGTGTAAGGCTCTCCCGAATACCGAGAGTTTGATTCACACAAGCCAACAAGCTGGAAAGAGGAAGGAGCAAACTCCAGCAAAGTTACTTTAAACAAATTTATTAAAAAGTTTAAAAACAATGCATAAAAGCAACGCGTTTCTCGGCTACACAGAGCCGTTTCATCAGGCTGTTATACATATTCTAAAATGCCTACTGCTTTAAACACTTCCTCTAACCAATCAAAACACTAGAAATTTTGACGCCCCCTCCCCACCTCAGCGTGCGTGTCCATCACAGCTGATATGGAGAGTGCAAGAAAACAATGCGTGCCATTTAAAATTAACAATTTGGGATCACCTTATATTTGGTGTCTAAATATAAGGTGATCCCAAATTGTTAATTTTAAATGGCACGCATTGTTTTCTTGCACTCTCCATATCAGCTGTGATGGACACGCACGCTGAGGTGGGGAGGGGGCGTCAAAATTTCTAGTGTTTTGATTGGTTAGAGGAAGTGTTTAAAGCAGTAGGCATTTTAGAATATGTATAACAGCCTGATGAAACGGCTCTGTGTAGCCGAGAAACGCGTTGCTTTTATGCATTGTTTTTAAACTTTTTAATAAATTTGTTTAAAGTAACTTTGCTGGAGTTTGCTCCTTCCTCTTTCCAGCTTGTTGGCTTGTGTGAATCAAACTCTCGGTATTCGGGAGAGCCTTACACAGTTTGTTCCTGTCTCCTACCCTCTTTGCCTGTGTTCAGTATCGGCATACGAAGAGGGAGGTGTGTCATCATCCAGCGTTCCTGATTGGCCACACGTAACTTGGTCCGGCTCGAGGATTGGTGTTGTTGCCGTTGTGAGTCTCCCGGGCGACGCTGTGGTCCCGGCCCGCCTGGTTAGGCACGTTCAAGTGCCGCCCTGCTTGTGAGTACCTTTTCTCTCCTTATACTTACCTGTCAGGGTCTATACGTTATCACCCTATTGGCGCCTTCCTGTTTCCCCACTACAGATTTCCTAACCGTCGACGCACGCTACAGAAGAGCAGCCTTATTTCGGATTGTTTGTTACATTCGTCACCATAGGCGCACCTCCATCAAGGACTTATTTTGTTTTTGATATCTTTTTCACGAATGTACAGTCATACCCATTTTCCACTATTTGCCAAAATTACACAAAAATATGACTAATCCCCCTGGTCGCACCATTGTAGCTGGCATAGGTTCTCTTAACGAAAACATTTTAAATTTTTTGGACAGTTTTTTACAGCCAATTGTCACTAAATTACCTGGTTATTTGAAAGACACCACAACATTAATTAAACAAATTGAGGATATTGAGTGGAAAAACACGTACAGATTTATTACACTTGATGTTTTATCATTGTACACATCTATTCCTCATACCAAAGGTCTTAATTCTTTAGAACACCTTTTGTACACTTCATCATTGTATGATGAGGACACTATCCAATTTCTCTGTATTTGTTTACACACATTTTTTTTTATTTTTGAGTGCAAATATTATCTCCAAAGATGTGGCACAGCCATGGGCCCAAAATTTGCCCCATCCTATGCAAATCTCTATATGGGATTCTGGGAGATGTGCTAAATCTTTAGAGATGATAACCCTTTCAGACACAATATTATTTACTTTGGAAGATACATAGATGATCTTATTATTTGGGATGATGATCACCTTGTTTCACAGTTTTATGACTATATTAACACCAATCACTTCAATCTTTCTTTCACTATGGAACACTGTTTTTCACATATTAATTTTTTAGATGTCACACTGGTGGCTAGTTCCAAATCTGTGGAAGTTGTTTTCTATAGAAAGGCAACTGCAGGGAACACTATCTTACACCATTCTTCCTGTCATCCTCAACACCCACTCCAATCAATACCCTATGGACAATACATTCACACAAAAAGAAATTGTACAAAAGACACACAATACCAGGAGGATACACGACAAAGATTAGAAGCCCTGGGCTACAAAACTGAATTGCTTGACACAGGAGAGATAAGGTGAATTGTATACAAAGAGAAAATTTACTAAAATAAAAAAAGAAGAAAACAAATTTCAATTCCAAACCTACATTTATCACTACTTACAGTAGGGATTATGGTAAAATAAAGAACATTGTCCAAAGTTGTCTCCCAATACATAACTTAATGCCATTTCATCTGAAGGTTGTAATTTTTCAAACAGAAAGGCAAAAACACTTAGGACTATTCTCTCACCCTCTATGTTACCTAAACAACAACATAACACATGGCTTCCAACCCATTTAGGTTGCCACAAATGCAATGGTAACATATGTAAAACTTGTCAATCCATAAAAAGCGGAACCAAATATGAATCAACAGTTACTAAAGCAACATATGAGATTAGGTACAATATAACTTGTAACACAACACATATAATTTATCTATTGACATGTAAAGGTTGTAAACAACAACAATATGTTGGCCGCACTAAACGTGCCCTGAGGTGACAGAGCTCTTCAACATCTCAGGAATATAAGTAACCCAAATAGCAATACACCTATAGCCAAAAACTTCAGATATGAACATCAATCCAATGATACACTTTTACAAATACAAGGTATTGAACACATCCCCAGACATAGACGAGGAGGAGACAGGGAGAGAGCATTAGATCAAATGGAAGTAGTTTGGATCTTTAAGCTGCAATCTAAACATCCTGATGGCTTAAATTCCATTATGGATGTTAATTTGTTTTATTTAAAATACAACTTTATACACTTAGGTATTTTATAAAAATAAAGGTGTTAACCAGCTTAGTTAAATAGTATACAATTAAGTGAAATATTGGTCTAAGGATAACACTAATATATATATTGCTGTAGCATATTTTCAAATTCCTCTTTATTTTTTTGTTGACTATTCTGAGATTGTATTTATGTGGATATTTTCAATACAATTTTGATACCAATATTTACACACATTTTTGAATATAATGGCTGTTCTTGGTAACAGCTATACAATATATGGTAATATCTCTTTAAATGTTAATTGAACTAGGTGTTTCTTGAATTAATCATGGACACCTTTTGTCTTAAATAGAGGTCTGTTTGGAGTCTGTGGTATGCCAGTGATCAAGGTCTAAGGTAAGACCCGAAACATGTTTGGCACTTCTTTCCATCAGACCACAGTGATTTTCTATTTTTTTTTTAATGGTATTTCTCATTTTTTTTTTAACCTTTTGCATAATAAATGTTATTTTTTATATAAAAATATTTTTTTTCTTCATTTTATGAGAGGTGTGGAGGATATCGGTTTTATATATATATATATATATATATATATATATATATATATATATATATACTATAATATATATATATACTATAATATATAGGAAGAAAAACGAGTGCAAGCAGGTATCTCCAATTCCAACCTCGATTTATTAGTTTAAAAATCCATGTGGTACATGATCAATGGAAAATCACAGGTATTACTTGACAAACAATGACTGCTGCTGACATGTTTCGCCACTCAAGGCGTAATCATAGCTGCAGTAAAAATCACAGTCTGCCTATTTAAGGCAGCTGGACAATTTCTATTGGTTTAAAACTTTAATTGTTGACAAGTTTCACTTGGGGATTTTTAACCCCATATATACAACTTAAACATTAATGCCTCTTAATAGTTCAAACGTGTAATGATTCTTGTAAGTTACTAGTTTATTCTATAAATATTTATCAATGCAGAAGTCACAGCGCTAAACTAACGTATAAACTATGCATGAAACTTGGTACGCTATGCATGAAAAATAAGAATAATACATATGCAAGGGAATATACAAATACAAATATATACACAAATACACGAATACAGAAATAAATAAATATAATGGGTTAAACTTAAGCACTCTTGTGGAAACTAAGTTCTATATATTTATATAAACAAGGAATAACAGAATTAATCTTGTTATAGTGCTAATGAACCCAATAATGCGTTATTTTATTAATGCTCAACAATTACATATAGCTGTATTAGATAAATAGTGTATATTTATATATGCATGATTTTGTTAGAAAAATTAACAGAAACAATTACTAGAAAAATTTGAAAAATTGCCAGCAGAAGTTGCTGAAAACGTTTGCTAGAAAAAAACTTTTACTAGAATTAATTCTAGAAAAGTGTTAGAAAAAATTGTTAGACAAAAATTGCTTGCTAGAATACTAACTAGAAAAATTGCTAGAAGGATGGGACTAGGGAGAGTTGACACAATACAACCAGTCAAGCTGTCACATCTATTTAAATGTTATTTAAAGTATTAGGATGCCAAATTAAATCCTTTGACTAAATTGATACCCGTGATCACAGGATTGTGTCACAGAAAAGGGAGATGCATGGACCAACAGATCGTTTCAAAAATTTTATTTCCAAAAATTTATTAGGTCATATTCCGAATTCAGACCCAGAGGTACTCTGGTCTGAAGCTTAAATATCCAATACATCTCCCTCTTCTGCAACAGTTTGTCGCGATCACCTCCTCTTGGTGGGCATACCACCCTCTCTATAGCCTGCCACCTTAAACTACTAATGTCTGTATTGTGGCAACGTGCAAAGTGTCTGACTAAAGGAGTACTCGCTTCTCCTGCTTGAATGGTTGATAGATGGTTACGAATACGGACCTTCACCTCATTAGTAGTTAATCCTACATACTGTAGGTGACAGCATATGCAGGTGAGAAGATACACTACATAGGTTGATGTGCATTTTAGGCAGCTGTTGATTGGAAAAGTGTCACCCGTAACTTCTGATTTAATATATATATATACTATAATATATATATATATATATATATATATATATATATATATATATATATATATATATATATATATATATAGAGAGAGAAGGATTATGGAACTAGCGCTAAAGGTCCCAAAGATGGTTTTAGTATAAATGAATGATATAGTGTAGGTTTATTTAACCTCAACAAAATGTTTTATTTTATTTTGTTTGTTGTATATAAAAATGGGAAAATTTAAATCTTGTTTAGGTATGTTGGGCTCAGTTACACACTGCAGTCATTTCTTTGAAAGCAGTACTATTGTGCTGAGTCCTATTGCTAAAAACAATGTTTTATTAGTATGCTTAGTTAAAAACACAAAAAAAAGAGAGGTTCACACAATTGGACCATAAAACATACAAAAACAGAGTTATAAGCTGTTTGTTCTAGGTCTGGCAGTAATGTCTGAAACTAACTCATAGAAAGTATGTAACAGACAGATGCCAGAACAATTATATTGACAGAGTAATGATTAATAAATGTATTAAAAAAAATATAAAAATAGGGGGTAAAAATTCATGTATGGATCAAAAAAAGGTGAATAAAATTCATGGGATGTAAAATAAAAATAAAAAAATGCAGGTATATATAGAGGGATAATTGATTATATAGTAGTCACTAAAATGTTAAAAATACTGACGATTTATGCTATAAGTAGTGCGCACTACAAAGTTTATAAAATGATCGAATAAATGATTTGGTTTAAAACAGAGTGCTATAAATATATGATAAAACAATCTGTAGAGCGCCTAAATATTAATAAAACTTATCTCCAAACAATAGTGCAATCGTTGGTGTATAGTGGATAGAGCTCAAAGGGTCTGTACAGCCGTTATATATATATATATATATATATATATATATATATACCTGTGTATATATAAAAACACAAGGGGCGCGATCACATATACGGCGCAGGTTTCGGCACAAGCGTGGGAACCTGCGCCGCCCGTAATTTCACCTTGCACATCAGGGTATTACATATACCCCGTCGGCAGTTCATAAAGTGCCGTAAGTCTGATAAACTAGCGATGTCCAGAAATAAGCGTAAATACAAATTTCTGGAGTTGCTAGTGACTTACGGCACTTTAGAAACTGCTGGCGCCTAAGAAAAGTAAAGGAAATATCAAATCTCCCGTAACAGTCTAACATTCCTCCCAAAAATAAGCCTGACACGTAAAACCCCTATATCTGCAATCCCCCCTCTTACTAGTAATAATAAATGTATTAACCCCTAGACCGACAACCCCCCACAAAGCAATAAGCCTGATTAAACTATTAACCCCTATATCCGCCATCAAACCCACACGCAAGTAAGAACTAAATTATTAACCCCTAAACTGCCATAGCCCACAACGCAATAAACCTATACAACTATTAACCCCTAAACCGCCATAGCCCACATAGCCTATTAAATGTATTAACCCCTAATCTGCCACTGCCAACGTCGCCGCCACTATAATAAGGTTATTAACCCCTAAACCTAAGTCTAACCCTAACATCCCCCTAACTTAAATATTATTTAAATAAATCTAAATAATATTACTATTATTAACTAAATGATTCCTATTTAAAACTAAATACTTACCTATAAAATAAACCCTAAGATAGCTACAATATAATTAATAGTTACATTGTAGCTATTTTAGGATTTATTTTTATTTTACAGGCAACTTTGTATTTATTTTAACTAGGTACAATAGCTATTAAATAGTTAATAACTATTTAATAGCTACCTAGTTAAAATAACTACAAATTTACCTGTAAAATAAATCCTAACCTAAGTTACAATTACACCTAACACTACACTATCATTAATTAACTACAATTACCTAAAATTAAATACAATTAAATCAAATAAACTATAGTACAAAAAAAACAAACACTAAATTACAGAAAATAATTTTTTTTACAAGAAGTTTAAACTAATTACACCTAATCTAAGCCCCCTAATAAAATGAAAAAGCCCCCCAAAATAATAAAATTCCCTACCCTATACTAAATTGCAAATAGCCCTTAAAAGGGCTTTTTGCGGGGCATTGCCCCAAAGTAATCAGCTCTTTTACCTGTAAAAAAAGAAATACAACCCCCCAACATTAAAGCCAACCACCCACACACCCAACCTTATTCTAAAACCCACCCAATCCCCCCTTAAAAAAACCTAACACTAACCCCTTGAAGATCACCCTACCTTGAGCCGTCTTCACCCAGCCGGGTAGAAGTCTTCATCCGATCTGGGCAGAAGAGGTCCTCCAGCCGGGTAGAAGTCTTCATCCGATTCGGGCAGAAGAGGTCCTCCAGCCGGGCAGAAGTCTTCATCCAAGCGGCATCTTCTATCTTCTTCCATCAGACGAGGAGCGGCTCCATCTTGAAGACATCCGACGTGGAGCATCCATCCAGACTGACGACTACCCGACGAATGAAGGTTCCTTTAAATGTCATCCAAGATGGTGTCCATTCAATTCTGATTGGCTGATAGGATTCTATCAGCCAATCAGAATTAAGGTAGGAAAAATCCTATTGGCTGATGCAATCAGCCAATCGGATTGAAGTTCAATCCGATTGGTTGATCCAATCAGCCAATAGGATTGACCTTGCATTCTATTGGCTGTTCCAATCAGCCAATAGAATGCAAGCTCAATCCTATTGGCTGATTGCATCAGCCAATAGGATTTTTCCTACCTTAATTCAGATTGGCTGATAGAATCCTATCAGCCAATCGGAATTGAAGGGACGCCATCTTGGATGACATCATTTAAAGGAACCTTCATTCGTTGGGTAGTCGTCAGTCTGGATGGATGCTCCGCGTCGGATGTCTTCAAGATGGAGCCGCTCCTCGTCTGATGGAAGAAGATAGAAGATGCCGCTTGGATGAAGACTTCTGCCCGGCTGGAGGACCACTTGTGCCCGAATCGGATGAAGACTTCTGCCCGGCTGGGTGAAGACGGCTCAAGGTAGGGTGATCTTCAATGGGTTAGTGTAAGGTTTTTTTAAGGGGGGATTGGATGGGTTTTAGAGTAAGGTTAGGTGTGTGGGTGGTGGGTTTTAATGTTGGGAGGGTTGTATTTCTTTTTTTACAGGTAAAAGAGCTGATTACTTTGGGGCAATGCCCCGCAAAAAGCCCTTTTAAGGGCTATTTGTAATTTAGTATAGGGTAGGGAATTTTATTATTTTGGGGGGCTTTTTTTATTTTATTAGGGGGCTTAGATTAGGTGTAATTAGTTTAAACTTCTTGTAAAAAAAAATTATTTTCTGTAATTTAGTGTTTGTTTTTTTTGTACTATAGTTTATTTTATTTTATTGTATTTAATTTTAGGTAATTGTAGTTAATTAATGATAGTGTAGTGTTAGGTGTAATTGTAACTTAGGTTAGGATTTATTTTACAGGTAAATTTGTAGTTATTTTAACTAGGTAGCTATTAAATAGTTATTAACTATTTAATAGCTATTGTACCTAGTTAAAATAAATACAAAGTTGCCTGTAAACTAAAAATAAATCCTAAAATAGCTACAATGTAATTATTACTTATATTGTAGCTATCTTAGGGTTTATTTTATAGGTAAGTATTTAGTTTTAAATAGGAATAATTTAGTTAATAATAGTAATATCATTTAGATTTATTTAAATAATATTTAAGTTAGGGGGGTGTTAGGGTTAGACTTAGGTATAGGTGTTAATAACTTTATTATAGTGGTGGCGACGTTGGCGGTGGCAGATTAGGGGTTAATACATTTAATAGGCTATGTGGGCTATGGCGGTTTAGGGGTTAATACTAGAATAGGTTTATTGCGGTGTGGGCTATGGCGGTTTAGGGGTTAATAGACTATTAGTTATTGTGGTGGGGGATTGCGGTTGACAGGTAGATAGATATTGCGCATGCGTTAGTTGTTAGCAAAATGTACAATGTGAATCCCCTGGTAATACGTTGTAGGATCACAAGACCCATTGATGACCAATAGGCTTGGAGTCTTCACGGAGGTGGGCCGCAGACTCATTTGAAATAGTGGAACATAGCGTCTGATGAAGAAGGAACTTAAAACTTATAACCTTCAAAGTGCGTAAGGATACCGAAAGAGACACTGGCATTTGTGATTCCTATCTGGGTGACATTTGATTTTAGAGGTTTCAAAGGATATAATGGGTATCTGTGTAACATTGACTCTAAGGATACTGTGTATCTGATTTATGAAGTGCAATCGATCCCTCATGAGTGATTGAGGTTGGAAAATGTGAGCAGCTTTTAACTGTGGGTGTTATTTTAAGATTAAACCCATTTTGTATACATTATTGCACTATTTGGTTTTATTTAAGTCCCCTCTGTACAACATCAGGAGAAGGGAAATTTACCATAACCCAGGGAAGGACTGAAGCATTAATACAGGGTGGTGGAAGTGAAGCCTCTCCTTGAATCGTGCGGCACTTACCTCATTTGATTGAGGTAAAAGTTTGTAAGTAGAAACCCCAAAAGGGTATTTTTACAGCTTTTCCACTGTACATGTGTATGATTTTACGAATTCGAAAACTTTTGAAGACTCTGATAATGCATGAATTTGGACTCTTTAAATATATAATTGTGAATTCTCTATTAGTATAGTTGCTTGTATGTCTTGTAACACATTTGCATAGCACTTGTATATATATATATATATATGCAGTGCCCTCCACTAATATAGGCACCCTTGGTAAATATGAGCAAAGAAGGCTGTGAAAAATTGCCTTTATTGTTTAACCTTTCTATTATTTTGTTCAAAAATACACAAACATGCTCTGCTTTCATGGATATCAAACAATTGCAAACACAACACAGGTTTATAAAAAAAAAAATCTTTGTTAAATATATGTGTGGCACAATTATTGGCATCCCTATGAACTCATATGATAAAATATATTTGAAGTATATTCCCATTGATATTTAAAAAAATTTAGTACACCCCGGTGACTAGGAACAGGAAATTGTTCAACTATAACTTCTTGTTTCATAGGGGTATAAATAGGGTTGCCAGCTGTGCTTCATAAAAATACCGGACAACCTATAGGTGATTGGATACGGGACGTAGCTGGGTTCACACAATGGGGTAGATTTACCAAAGGTCAAACAGACTTGATTCGCTGTAGCGAATCATGTCTGCTCGACCTCACTAAATGTCGACAGCATACGCTGTTGGCATTTATCACTGCACAAGCATTTCTAGTGAAATGTTTGTACAATGCCACCCCATGCTCACTGGTGGCAAATCGGCTACCAGCAGGGGCCGTCAATCATCCCGATCGCTGCTTCTTAACTTCAGTTTCAGGCGAATGTGAACCGAAGTGGGTCGGAAGCAGCATCCGCAGCTTAATAAATTGACCCCATTGTCTCCACCAAAGCTCAACCTTAGGCCCCACCCTTGATCCTACCACATATATTTTTCACAACTAAGCAGTCATTTTATCCCCTTGGTTGCCAGTAACACATGTACAGAGCAGTGATGTGACCCCCTTGGTTGTTATAGGTACACACCCAGCAATGACTGAACACTCCCATGGTTGCCTGTAACACATATAATAGAAAATACTTATTTTTGAGCCATATTTCTAATGCATAATGGCCTAGAACATTAAGCTGACATGGGTCTTTAAAAATACTGGACATTAAAGTGTCCAGTATTTTTGTACATATTTTACTGGACAGCCTGCTAAAATACTGGACTGTCCTTTTGAATACTGGACACCTGGAAACCCTAGGTATAAATATGAGGTAACACATAGGTCAAATTCCCTTAGTCATTCATCACAATGGGTAAGACCAAGAAATATAGCTGTGATGTGTGGCAAAAGGTTGCTGAGCTTTACAAAATGGGATGGGAAATGGCTATCAGAAAATGCTAATTTCCGCCATCAGGGCAATAATTAATAAGTTCCAGTCAACTGGAAATGTTATGAATTAACTTGGAAGAGGACGTGTGTCTATATTGTCTCAACGCACTGTGAAGAGGATGGTTCGAGTGGCCAAATTTCTCCAAGGATCACAGTTGTAGATATTGTGATGGAATAATAATGGGGTGGGATTACAGATAAGAGAAGCTATATATGAACTATTGACAGAGTTGTTTGTTATGGTCTAGATTTATAATTTTATTTTTAAAGCTATAGAAAGCCAGTAGAGTGAATGATAGAGAGGTGAAACAGATGGGTAAAGGTTTGCAAGGAAGATAAATCTGCTAGAGCCATTTAGAATGTTCTTCAGAGGAGATAGATGGTAAACTAGGAAACTAGAGAGGATGGAGTTGCAAATATGAGGATTGAAAAGATTAAAATGCTAGTTGTTACTTGGTGACTTTTATAGATATTTTGAGGTTAGAAGCATCAGGAATTAGTCAAGGACTGAACGTGAATGTGAGAAACAAATGTAAGTTCTGAATTAAATATGATGCCATGGAAGCTGGCATATGGCCTGAAGCAATGGGAATGTTGTCAACAGCAGATTATATTTGAGGGGAGAGAAAGTGGTTAAAAGAGTGGGAGATAATTTATATGTGATCTCTAGAGAAAGAGAGGACATTTAGATAAAAGAGGATACCCTGCCGGACATAATGACTAAGGAACTGTTGACATCAGCAAGAAGGAGTATAGTTCTGATGCAAAAGGGTGGATTTGTGTATTATCGGCATTCAAGTTATACTGAAACCCACAGAACTTTATCAAGGAACCCAATGATGATGTGTAGACTGAAAAGAGAAGGTGATCTTAAACTTAAATAGAAAAAGTGGTAAAGGGTAATAATAGATGTGACTAGTGCATATGTAACCCACTGATTGAGGCTCATTAAGTTAGGCTGATAACTACTCCCTGTTACTTTGGAAAGATTAGCTTAAGTGATGGGAAATTAGATGGATGAGACCTTCAATTTACTAAACAAGCTCTTCTGGCATTACACATGATCTTTAAAAACTCCCTTCCCAGCTTGTATTATATACAATCATAAAGTATACTTCCTACTTGCATTTCCTCTACAATAATGGATCCCTTCAGAGAGAGTTGTTTGTACTCACACCAGCACAATCCTAACTATAATTCCACCCCAATCTCCTTATTGGGGACTCTATACCCCACCTGTTCATTTCTACCAAATTGAAGTGAGATTTGATAATTTTATGTACCCTCTGTGCACACTCTTCCATTCATATGCACACTCATCATCTTATGGATGTCCCAAGGTCTCTCAAATTAATGTACACATCACTAGACACTCTTAGACCCTTATGCACACACCCAGCCATTCCCATAAAATTAAACACACACCCCAGGCAATTTTTCACCCTTCAACACAACAACATCTCTCACTCTTATGCACAGACCTTCAGACACTCACCCACTCTTACACCCACACATCAGTCTTCCTCACTGTGACATAACCCTGCACCAGTAAGTTGTTTGGCACAGAAAGGGTTAACAGAGCAATTCCACCTTAACAAATTTGTCACAGTCTAGCCACTCCAGGCAAACCTGTGACTTAGTTCAGTTCTTTACAGCTGATAATCTTGTGTGTGACGGATACCCCGGCTACCCCGACTGGGTAGCTCCGCCAAATGGCTCCTGCTTCCTCCCTGCCAACTGCAGCTACGTAGCTGGCAAGTGACCACAGCCTGTAGCCACCCCTGATGCCGGACAACACCAGTACTCAGGGTCCCACCCTGTGGCAGACTCTGGCTATCCAGACTAGGTAGCTCTGCCAGAGGGCCCTTCCTCTGCCTGGAACAGGCTGCTATGAAGCCCAGGAAAGTGATTTTAGCAGGAGCCCACCTAAATGACTAGGCAGACTAGCATTCAGGTGAAATAAGAACTGATTATATTGAAAACACACACTCCTTTTATACAGACAGCTCATCTTGATAAGACAGGGAGAGAATGCCACAGTTTTCCCGCCATTCCCGCCCCTCTAGACTGACCGGCGCCTCCATAACAACCCTAGTCCCACAGAATCCCAGGACACAGTGTTGACGGTTTTGGGGTGATCCCGGCGGAGAGATTTTAAAGCTCCAGATGCCATAGTCCAAAAATCAGCATGATTCGTTTCTGGGGACCGGAGTTACAGTCCGTTGAAGTTATGGGGATAGGGGTGTCCAAAACCCCCGGTTCCAAAAGGAGCTCCCCTCCGGTAATTCCCCCACCTCTTGTCCTCGCTAGGGGCTACTAATCCCCAAAAGAGCAGAGCTCTGGGGCACATGGTTGCTGGAGCGACCAGGGGTAAAGTTAGCGGGTGTCCTGCTGTCCTGTGGCCGACTGGGAGTTCCAGGAGCCCAGCCAGCCTGAGAGGAGTTAGGCAGGTGTCCGTTGTGAGGCGGTCGACCGGGAGTTCCAGTAGCCTGGCCAGCCTAGGAGGGTTTTCCTGGTCATACACCAGCTCTTCACAAAACAAGCAAACAAAAGCTTCCAGAGATTGTGGTTGCTCTGAGGAGCCCAAAACCACTGAGAAACAACAGGGGTGAGGTTGTAGGAGGGTGGGGGGTAGCATTAGCTGTCTGGTATCCATGACAAATGCCTTGGTATATCTTCTGTAAAAAGTTACCAGTGGATTAAGTAGGAGTACACATTGAGTGCATACAGGAGATGAACTGCTGATAAGATGGGAGCACAGGCAAATGAGAGAGACACAATCCATTGTAGACAAGTAATGATATTACCATGAGAGTTTGCACAAACACTTTAGAGAACAATTAGTACTTGCACAGAGATACTTTCAGCATGGAAGTGGCATCTGAAGCTTGATCAGAGGAATCCCTCACACTTGCACAGAGATAATTTCAGCATGGAAGTGGCATCTGAAGCTTGATCAGAGGAATCACAGTCAGAGAGATCATGAAGGAGTGTCAGAGAGCTATTCAATAACCAAGCAATGAGGAATGGTGTAGCTGCTATTTATTGATTGAGAGGTGGTGTGCAAAAGGTAAGCTGAATCCAGGTTAAAGAGGCAGAGGAATAGTGGATATTAAAGGGGCAAAGGAAAATACACAGTGGAGGCTCCTCCGTATGTGCACTGTCGAACGTGAACCCCTAGGGGGCAGAGAAGGGGGGGGGGAATGAGCAGAAGAGAAAAAAATGAGAAAAACAATTAAGAAAAATTTTATTTTTATTTTTTATTTATATTATTTTATATTATATTTATTAATAAATGTATTATTTTCCTGTGTGCTGTCTGTGTCTGTGAGACTGTGCAGTGTAACTATCATCATGCATATTAGGCTGAAACCTGAAAGTGGAAAGGGCTGTTTTGCCTATACTTCTATGTATCGCACATGCTGTGCAGTGCGATACATAGAAGTATAGGCAAAAGCACTTTCCACTTTAAAACTGCATTGACTGCAGCGCCACCTACAGGCCAGCCCATAGCCTTCCTGTTCGCACAGCTCTTAGTGTGCGGGAGCCAGCTGTCACGTGACACTCACACACTAAGAGCTGAGCTGACTATGTGTGGTTGAGGAGGCAGGGGCATAACAGTTACGCCGTAACTACACAACTACTTCATATGCAGTTGCCCTTGCTCAGAGCTAATCTCATTCATTTCTCATTATCTTGACCTCTAGTGTCTGTGAAGTTGGCGGTCCCATCAGCTGCAAGCATAGAAGTAAGTAATAATAATAGAGTCCTGACCTCAATAATACATAAGCCTTGCCGAAGTTGCGCTGCTAGTTTTCTGTGGGCGTGATCAGGGGGTCATAACGGTGTCACCAAAACTAAACTATTTCCTTGATCTTAAGCAGTAGCTGTGTCTGCCTTTTGTTAACACACAGCCCTCCCTCCTCCAGTCCTACTCAGTCATCCACAGTGCACAGTCCACCTTATCTCTCTCTGACATTGCTTTTCATTATGACAGGCAGTTATACTCAGAACAGTGGATGGAGCTTCTGCTGTGCTTGCCTGCATACCAGGAATACCAGTGCAACTTTGACTGGTATTCCTGGTATGCAAGCAAGCAAAATAAACGATCCGTTCATTGTGAGATTGCTGATACTGCCTGTCAATAATACTGCCTGTCAATATTACTGCCTGTCATGAGAGGCTCCTGTTGTGTGTTTTTTATACAGGAAGGAAAATGTGTATAAAGATTAGTGGATTGGGAGTTGATTTTGTGTTTAAAATCCCTATGTACAAAGATAGTGTTTGCACATGATGATGAGATATATATATATATATATATATATATATATATATATATATATATATATATATATATATATATATATATGTATATGTGTGTGTATGTGTATATATATATATATATATATATCAGAGCCATCTGGTGGGTGGAGCTTTATTTTAAGGGGTGGGGTCTAGTGCTCCCCCATCTTCAAAAATCACCAGCCGCCACTGTATGACACTCCATCTCTTACACACCTAATGCTTTCTTACACACTCTTCCTATTTACTTACCCTACCTTATAAAGACCCCCAGGTGCTGTTTCCTTATGGATAACCAATGTACTTTTCCACCCTTATGTAGACAACCCCAGCCATTCTCCCACCCTGATATTCATGTCCAGGCACCATCACTTTGCACTCCTTGGTAGCCAAAAATCTACCGAGAATCCTGAAGAACAAGGAAGTTATTTGGCTAAAATAATATCTGATAATTGAAGCCAATTTCAAATGCAGTGTCAGGTGGATGATAAGGTTTACTGTGTAAATTAAGTTAAAAAAATGGCTATAGGGCAATGGTATCCAGCTGATCTGAAGTTTAAACTTTTAATATTTGAAAAGTATTTTCTTTTTATTATTTTCAATTATTGACTGAGAAACCATAGTTTTCCAGTTTGGCAAGATATAGATCTGAAATCAAGAAGAACACTTAAAGTTTCTATTGGAAGTAAGTGGCCACAACTTATCTCATCTTATAAAACGGGATTTTAAAAATTGGAAAAGTGAAGACGTTTTTTCTTGTACAAGATACGACGAGTCCACGGATTTCATCCTTACTTGTGGGATATTATCCTCCTGCTAACAGGAAGTGGCAAAGAGCACCACAGCAGAGCTGTATATATAGCTCCTCCCTTCCCTCCACCTCCAGTCATTATCTTTGCCTGTGTTAGTACTAGGAAGAGGTAAAGTGAGGTGATAGTTTTAGCCTCTTCAATCAAGAAGTTTTTTATTTTAAATGGTACCGGTGAGTACTATTTTCCTCAGGGGGATATGGAAGAAGATTTCTGCCCTGAGGTTGATGATCTTAGCAGATGTAACTAAGATCCATGTTGGTTCCCATAGAGCTTCTGAAGGTAGTACAAGAGAAATCTTCAGTGTGGAGAACGGTTTCATGCTACAAGCAGCATTGAGGTATGTCCAATCCTTTATTTCTGAGGAGACTTGGTATATCAGAACTGGCTGACATTTTTTTCCCTGCAAGGGAAGGGGTAAGCAGTAGACCTGTAAACAAAGGGTATTACTGAAAATCCTGTGTTTATTTATTTCATTGACATAGTACTGGACTTAATGCAGCAAAGGTCTTATTGCAGCATATATCAGAGACACTGGGAGAGGCAGCTTAACGTTTTTTTATTTGGAAAGAGAACAAATAATCAATATGGCTGTTTAGTGAGGTTATGTTTAGGGGACCACATGGCTTAACGATAAACCGCTTCCCATGCGGTTGTACAGGCTAATGAGAACGTCGTCCATGATGGGCGGGGCCTATTTTCGTGCGATCAGAAGCGCAGTTTACTCTGACTGAGAAGGCAGCAGGCATTAGCTCCGGTTGGGCCTAAACTGATGTTCTGTTGTCGTTGTCAAGTAATTTTGCAGTACCCTGGAGGCAGGTAGGCGCCACAGCAGAGCTTTTTTTAAATCAAATACATTTTTTGCTATAAATATCTTTTAGAGGTTAATTTCACCCTTTGCTCTTAGGGTGCAATAATTTTTGGCAGTATTGAATATGTGAAGTTAATTATATAGCGTTTTTTAACGTTTTTAGGCAGTTTGGGAAAAATTGTGCGTTTTTTTATTCCTTAAAGGCGCAGTACACGTTTTTCAAAAAATTGTTTAAATCAATAAATAAAGTGTTTAACGACTATTGTGGTTATTACTAGTCTGTTCAACATGTCTGACATTGAGGAAACTCATTGCTCTATGTGTTTAGAAAGCCATTGTGAAACCCCCTCTTACATTGTGTACCTCTTGTACTGAAAGGGCCTTACATTGTAAAAAGCATATTTTAGGTAAAGAAAGTGTGCCTAAGGATGATTCTCAATCTGAAGAGAATCAGGATATACCATCCAATTCTTCCCAAGTGTCACAACCTTTAACGCCCACACAAGCGACGCCAAGTACCTCTAGTGCGTCTAATTCTTTTACTCTGCAGGAGATGGCTGCATTTATGTCAACTACCCTTAGTTGTTACAGGGTAAACGCAGTAGGTCAGGTATTAATGTGAATACTGAATCCTCTGATGCTTTATTGGCTATTTCCTCACAGTGCTCTGAGTTGGGGGTCAGGGAATTGCTGTCTGAGGGAGAACTTTCAGACTCAGGAAATGTGTTACCTCAGACAGATTCGGACGTGAAGTCCTTTAAATTTAAGCTTGAACACCTCCGCCTGTTACTTCGGGAGGTTTTAGCGACTCTGGATGATTGTGACCCTATTGTGATACCATCAGAGAAATTGTGTAAGATGGACAAATATCTAGAGGTACCTACTTACACTGATGTTTTTCCGGTTCCTAAAAGAATTTCGGAAATTGTAAAAAAGGAATGGGATAGACCAGGTATACCGTTTTCTCCCCCTCCTAATTTTAAGAAAATGTTTCCCATAGCAGACACCATTCGGGACTCTTGGCAAACGGTCCCTAAGGTGGAGGGAGCTATATCTACCCTGGCTAAGCGTACAACTATACCTATTGAGGACAGTTGTGCTTTCAAAGACCCTATGGATAAAAAGTTAGAGGGTTTTCTAAAGAAATTATTTATTTATCAGGGTTTTCTTTTACAACCTACGGCTTGCATTGTTCCAGTTACTACTGCAGCAGTTTTTTGGTTTGATGCTCTAGAAGAGTCTCTGAAGGTTGAGACTCCATTAGAGGACATTTTGGATAGAATTAAGGCTCTCAAGCTACCTAATTCTTTTATTACAGATGCCGCTTTTCAAATTGCTAAATTAGCGGCGAAAACTGCAGGATTTGCCATTTTATCGCATAGAGCGTTATGGCTTAAATCTTGGTCTGCCGATGTGTCATCAAAATCTAAGCTTTTAGCTATTCCTTTTAAAGGTAAGACCCTATTCGGGCCTGAATTGAAGGAAATCATTTCTGACATTACTGGAGGTAAAGGCCATGCCCTACCTCAGGATAAGTCTGTTAAGATGAGGGGTAAACAAAATAATTTTCGTTCCTTTCGAAATTTTAAAGGAGGACCCTCTGCTTCCTCTTCCTCCACAAAGCAGGAAGGGAATTTTGCTCAATCCAAGTCAGTCTGGAGACCCAACCAGGCTTGGAATAAAGGTAAACAATCCAAGAAGCCCGGATCTAGTAGGGGGCAGACTTTCTTTCTTTGCTCAGGCTTGGGCAAGAGACGTTAAGGACCCCTGGGCACTGGAAATCGTGACCCACTGGTATCAACTGGAATTCAAGGATTTTCTCCCAAGAGTGAGATTTCATCTTTCACGATTATCTGTAGACCAGATAAAAAGAGAGGCGTTCTTATGCTGTGTAAAAGACCTCTCTACCATGGGAGTAATTTGTCCCATTCCAAAACTGGAACAGGGGCAGGGGTTTTACTCAAATCTTTTCGTGGTTCCCAAAAAAGAGGGAACTTTCAGACCCATTTTAGATCTCAAGTGTCTAAACAAGTTTCTCAGAGTTCCATCATTCAAGATGGAGACTATACAAACAATTTTACCAATGATCCAGGAGGGTCAATATATGACTACCGTGGACTTGAAGGATGCATACCTTCATATCCCTATTCACAAGGATCATCATCAGTTCCTAAGGTTTGCCTTCCTGGACAAACATTATCAGTTCGTTGCTCTTCCCTTCGGGTTGGCCACAGCACCCAGGATCTTCACAAAGGTTCTAGGGTCCCTTCTGGTGGTTCTCAGACCGCGGGGCATAGCGGTTTGCACCTTATCTGGACGATATTTTGACCCAGGAGTCAACTTAAGTTGTCAACTTATCATCTGACAAAATCTTACACAGACACAGTGTTGTCTTTCCTGAGAACTCACGGTTGGAAGGTGAACATAGAAAAGAGTTCACTAGTTCCACAGACAAGGGTTCCCTTCTTGGGAACTCAGATAGACATGAAAATATTTCTGACGGAAATATTTTGTATGTCTGAGGAAGGGGCTAATCCCCCGAAAACGTTCACATAATTGGAATAAAACTTTGAAAAGTCCTGCTGAGTGCACTCTTCATTACTTTCTATTTACCTATCTGCTGCACCCTGGGCATGTGATTTGGATTTCTGGAGTGCTTGTCTACTTTGAACTTTATATATATAAAAAAAAAAAAAAAAAAAAAAAAAACACAGGTACATAAGTGTCACGGTTCACAGTACATGGACAAATATATCACTCACAATAAACACCATTCCCCGGCCATGCCCGCCAAACCAAAAGATAGAAGAATAAGAACATCTGAAACACATCTAGACAGTGCCTTAGAACTCACAACACCTAAAAATGATATTCAGCCCCTGCTAGCCCAAATGTCTGAAATTTTTTTGCCACAGTTCAAAATGCTTAAAAATCAAATGGCAAATATAATGATAGAATTCAAACAATTCTCTACCCGCCTCACTGAAGTGGAGGAGAGAGTGTCTAGTAATGAAGACATATTATATAAACAAGAAAAAAGCATAGCAGATAATAGCAAAATACTGACCACACTACAAGATAAAATACATGAATTAGAAGATCGTTCGAGACGAAATAATTTAAAAATTATTGGCCTCCCAGAGAATGAGGATTACCTAGACCTTATAACCTTTGCTAGTTCCACACTACCTCTCGCTCTGGGTATTTCTATTGATAAAGCCCCCATTGTAGTTGAAAGGGCGCATCGATTAGGTACAAATAGAAGTAACATGAGAGAAAATCATACCAGACCTGTCTTAATAAAATATTTAAGTTATCAAGATAAGATTAATATCTTAAGAGCGTATAGGAAACTAGGGAATTTTTTTCTGGGCCAAGCAAAAATTCTGATGTTCCAAGATTATTCTAGCGAAACCTCAATGAAAAGAAAAGATCTGGCCCCATATTGTTCTAAACTAATCAATGCAGGATTTAAGGCTAGATTAATGTACCCTGCTAGAATAGTCTTGGAGGAAGCAGGAGGAAATATCATTATAAATAATATAGCCGAAGCTAGAGAAATTTGCAAAACGCGACAAATATCTTGAACATAATAAAGGTTATCTTTGGTTTTTTCTGTACCTTATCTAGGACCTTTAAGCAAATGTTTCTGAGTTCAAAAATGTTTTTAATACTTAGGGAGTTTTATTGCTCTTTTTTTTTTTTTTTTTTTTTTTTTTTCCTCTCTCTCCTCTTTTTCTCCCGCTTGCCTCCTCTCTGCCTCTCTTTCTCTTGCACCCTCTACTACCCTCCTCCTTCCCCAAACATATACAAAGTTTAAATTGTGTACTAGAGGGGTACTAATACACTCAGACGAATAAGATGAGGATGATTAAGTTCGTCTCATGGAACATAGGTGGGATCACGTCACCCAAAAAGAGGAAGTTAGTGATTAAGCATCTTGCCAAACTGAATCCTGATATAGCATGGGTGCAGGAAACACACCTTAAAAGTATTGAAGCTCAGAAACTTAAGTGCAAATGGGTTGGACAAGTTATAGCATCAGATTGTGCCGGGAGGAAAAGAGGGGTTGCTTTTTTAATTAGCAAGGATCTGGAATATAGAATTCATGATATACAACTAGATGTTAATAATAGATGGATTATCCTTAACATAGAAATTTTTAATGTAAAATATGTGCTATGTAATGTTTATGGCCCTAATACCTCAGACCAATTGTTTTGGAATGATATAATTGCAAGATTAATTTTGTATGAATCACCTAATGTAATACTAGCGGGTGATTTCAATCTAACTCCAATACCTTCATTGGATAGATTCCCTTATAAGCAGAGGGGTAGGTCAATACAGAATTCTAGACTGTTTTTCCAAATATGCAAGGAATTAAAACTTCACGACATATCCACCACCCTGCGGGTAAAAGCTTTACGTGCGAGTCACATGCGCACAGATCCTTCTCCCGTATTGACTTTTTCTTAATTTCCAATGCTCTTTTGAGAGATGATGTGAGCGCAGAAATCGGTGAAATCATATTATCGGACCATGCTATATTAACGTTATCAGTAGGGAATAGAGAATGCCAGGGGATCAAAGGAAATAATTTTTATTTTCCAAAGTATATGATAAATGATAAAACATTCCAAATGTGGATAAAGAGCAAGTGGCGTGAGTATTGTATAAATAATCAAGGTTATGCGAATAAATATGAGGTGTTTTGGGAGGCAGCAAAGGTCTTTCTAAGAGGGGAGATCAAACTATACATGGTCAGCAAAAAAAAAAGACTAGGGCTCGGGAAAATCAATTGACAAAAACGGTCTCGAGGGCATATCAAAACTATATAAATAATCCACTAAAAAAGTACTGGGATAAGTATCATAGTGCACGCCAAGAAAGAGATTTATTTATGGCTGCAAAAAATATACAGCAGGAAGCTAGAATGAGCGCCATTTACGGCGGACGCTATGGGAAATCTGTTAAATATTTGGCTAGGCTAGACAAAGCTAGGAATCAGAAGAATGTGATCGGGAATATTAGCTGGGGAGGTCAGAACTTCACCCAAACGAACGATATTAGTAAGGTCTTCCTAGATTATTATAAGAACATATATGCTGCCAAAATTATAGATACAGAAGCAAGTAAGATATTTTGGGATAAGATTAAGTGCCCACAGATTACACTAGAGCAAGCTAAGTCAATAAACGATCCCATATCGTTAGCCGAAGTCATAAAAGCAATTGAAGATTCTAAACTTGGAAAAGCTCCCGGGCCTGATCAAATACCCGCGGAGTTCTACAGAATGTTGAAGACAGATATAGCACCCATACTGACTTGTCTATTTAATACATATTTCATAGATGGGAAAATAATGTCTCGATTTTTCTCCGCGTCGATCATAACCCTTATCCCAAAAAAAGACAAAATCTTATCAGATCCAGGGTCATACAGACCTATCTCTTTGTTGAATACAGACTATAAACTACTAACAGTAATAATTGCAAATCGTTTGAAGGAAATATTATGTAAAATTATACATCAAGATCAGGCCGGTTTTATGTGTGATAGATCACCAACAAAAAACATTCGTAAAACATACATGCTAATAGAATATTTTTGGAACAAATTGCATAAGGAAAAACCAGCGTATCATGATGATCTTGCTATGGTTGTGGTCGACGCGGAGAAGGCATTTGACTCTATAATATGGGAACATTTGTACACTTCCCTTGAAAAGTTTGGCTTCTCAGGTAAATTGATTGAATTCATTAAAGCCATATACAACTACCCCATTTCCTCGATACTGGTTAACAATACTCAATCAGATTTTTTCAAATTAGAGAAGGGAACGCGCCAGGGGTGTCCCTTATCACCCCTCCTATTTAATGTGGCCATTGAGCCACTAGCAATTTATCTTAGACAAGAATTGGAGGGAATAAAGATTGGATCCCAGAAGCTTGTGCTGGCCTTATATGCCGATGATCTACTTCTCTATTTCCAACAAACACACAGAAATATCCCTACTGCGTTCAAGGCATTAGATTTATTTAGTAGTATTTCGGGCTATAAAGTCAATACGCTTTAATCAGAGATTCTATGGATATACAAAAACATGGATAGCAAGACACAATATGAGCTAAGAGAGGTCACGCAGATTAGATATCTAGGAATCATGTTACATAAAGATCCTAATTGTTGGTATAGACTTAACTTTACGCCCTTCTTTTCACGACTTAAAAGCAAGTTGCAAAGATGGGCACTACTCCCTATCTCTTTGTCTGCTAAAATAGCTATGATTAAATCTATCCTATTCCCTCAGATAATTTATACTATGAATAACTTACCATTATTCATTAAGGCAAAAGATATTAAAATATTTAATCAATTATGTGCCTAATTTCTTTGGATCAAGTCGCGACCTATGATAGCCATTAAAAAATTGTCACAACTGAGGGAACATGGGGGGCTAGCTTTTCCGGACATTAGATTATACAACATGGCCATTTTGGCACGGAATGCGGTGGATTGGCTTCTGTCAACCGAGGTACTAACTAACTTAATTCTTGAAGAGAGCTTAATATATCCGTTTGCATGTAAAGCAATCTTACATTGCACTCTCATAGAACTCCCAGACAGCACCAAAAGGTTTATTAGTATATACAATGTGATCAAAGCATGGCAAATAACATGTAAATATCTTAAAATTAATTTTTCTATTTCCCCCTACCTTCCGATCAGAGGGAACCCCGAGTTTACAGCTGGATGCGACTATCAGGTATTTAAAGAATGGGCGGATAAAGGACTTGACAAATTATTACAAGTCTTTGACCAAAGGTTTAATTTAAGAACCTTTGAGAGTATTGTTAGAGAATTTGATCTCCCCAAGAAGGAGAGCTTTTTTGCATATCTTCAGCTACGCCACTTTGCTAATAAGAAGGCTAAGTCAGGGAATTGGCCAGTAGGTTTTAAACAAATTGGAGACTATATCAATGTATATAAGCAAGGAAAGCACTCAATATCATTATTATACAAAATTTTATTGGCAAAGCAAGGTCAATTAAATAATGAACAATATATAGGTTATTGGGCAAAACATTTCCCAGAACTTAGCGGGGATCACATTAAGAAGGTTATCAAATGGCTGATTAAGGCCCCTCTCCGTTCCTCTTGGCACGAATCTTTTCTAAAATTACTTAACAATGCTTATATTTCGCCAAAAAGATTGGCAGCATGGTCTTCAGAAAACATGGGAATATGCCACAAATGCTCAATGCCTAGGGCTGATCTGATGCATTGCTTCTGGTTATGCCCCAAAATAAGGCAATTTTGGCAGAAGGTTAATTTTTGGCTAAATAAATTTTGCCCTGAACATTTAGTCCTGGAACCTATAAACATTTTTTTCCTAAACATAACAGCCCAGAACTATGATTTGATCAACACTATTATACTTATAGGTCGGAATTTAATTCTAAGAAATTGGAAGCAGACCAGAACAATACCTTTTAAGATATTCCTAGAAGCAGTGAGACAACAGATCATATTCGAACAATATAATGTGTCAAACCTACACAATAAACCAACCCAACGTTTTTTCAATAAATGGGAAAATATCATCCAGACATATCCGCTTCCCATGCAATATATACTTACTAAGGCATTCCACAAAACAGACTACTTTGAAGGCCTGATATTAAGAGAACTATTTCCAGTATCCTGGCTTTGAAAAATTGGGGGACCCTAAGATTCTAAGACACCTTTACGCGGTGTGGTGGAGGAGGAGGTGGCTTTTCCTTCTTTTTTTTTTTTTTCTCTCCTCTCTTTTTCTTCCTTCTTTTTTCCGATCTGGTTAATGAGAACAAAATGTAATAATTGTATTTAGACGCAACACAGCATTTTGGGTTTTTTTTTGCCTACCTATAAATGTTTACTTACTGTGTGATGTCCATAAGGTAATGGGCACGGAACCTGGTTATTATGTAGGCATAAATGCTAGATATTTATCTTTTTATTTCTGTATACATGATTGGAAAAAAAAAATTCTTTTTTTTTACCCTGCGTGGTGCAAAATATGAGCAAATGAGCTCTGTTACAGCTATATTGATACTGATGGAAAAATAAATAAACATATTAAAAAAAAAAATATATATATATATATATATATATATATATATATATATATATATATATATATATATATATATACAGTATATATGTTTCTTTCATGTAAGTGGCAAGAGTCCACGAGCTAGTGACGTATGGGAAATACATTCCTACCAGGAAGGAGAAAAGTTTCCCACCCAAACCTCAAAATGCCTATAAATACACCTCCCACCTCACTCATACCTCAGTTTTACAAACCTTTCCTCCTTTGGAGGTGGTGAAGCATGATGTGCTTGATTTCTTCTATGAAAGGCGCTTCTAAGCATATTGAAGCCCAGTTCCTCTCTAAGTACAGTGTTTGTCTGAGGGATGTGAAGGGAGTATTGCCTGATGACACCATGTTTTCGCCTATGGAAAATCTATTCTAAGGCTCTCTGTAAATCGGTCGCAGGGATTCATCTGCTACCATTATTTCTACTGATTTGTTTCAGTACTGGTTTGGCTGTCTGCTATATGTGGATGGGTGTCTTCTGGTATATATCATTTTTTAAGACACTCTCAGCTATGTTTGGCTATGTTTGGCACTTTATATTATAAAGTTTTCAATATATATTGCATATATTTGCCATCAGTCAGGTCTGTGTATATTTCCCTTTGCAGTCTAACAGTTTCAGCATGGAAATTATGTTTATGGGAGAATTAAGGTATTTTTTTCTTACCTGGGGATCCAGTTAGTTATAACTTGAAGTCTGTTTTAAAAATTTTCGTAGGCTAACTAGACTCGCAATGACGCATAATGCTACTTTTTATTTTGACATTTTTGTCGTGAAAATTTTTGGTGCAAAGTTACGTCTGTCGTTACGCGAGTTGCGTCATTTCTTGAGTCTTTGTTGATGGGAATTTTTTGGCGCAAAGTCGCGCCTGCCATGATGTGAGTTGCGTTATGTCATTGTGTTTTTTTTTATTAAGTCTCTCCCTCTTTTACTCGCTGCTCTCATTTGTTTATAGAGGGCTATGATGTTTGCTATTGATTTTACTTTTGTATAAGAATTTTATCATAAGCATTTTTTCCTATTCCTGAAACTTATGAGGAAATTTGATATTTTGTTTAAATGTTATTTTTTCTTTTTTTGTTACATTTTGCAAGATGTCTCTAACTGATCCTACCTCTGATGTTACTGTAGGAACTAAGCTGTCTGAAAACAATTCTACCAAAGCTAAGTGTGTTTGTTGTAAATTAGCTGATCTTACTTCTTCAGCTCAAATATGTGGCACTTGCTATGACAAATTATTAGATGCTGATAATATTTTATAAGTACAAATACATCTTCTGTTATTCCTTCACAGTCTAATGTACATGATATTCCTGCAGTAATAAAAAAATAATATTGCTGCAGCCATAGAGAAGGCTATGACTGCTATTCTGCCTTCAAATAAACGTAAAAAGGTCTTTCCAAACTTCTCATAAATCTGATGAAATTTGTATTGACCGACAGCATACTGAAGTATCCTTTGCTGATGAGCATCTCTCTGGCTCAGAGGATCCTGCAACAGAGACTGAAATTAACAAATCTACTTTTCTTTTTAAGATTGAATATATTCGTTCTTTATTAAAGGAAGTATTGTTTACTTTGGGTACTGAGGAGTCTAAGGGGCCTAGTTATCAAGCCGTCTACTTTACCTGCCTTCGCCGGTTCAATACGCCCGCCTAAGCTCGCCTACCATCGCCGCCGCGGACCTGAAAAATTTCGCCTAAGTTATCAATAAAGCTGTCAAAAAGCCGCGCACCAAGTACGGGGAGATGAGCAGCGGACTGTGAGAGTTATCACTCATCCGATCTTGCTGCTCTTCGGCTTTTTGACAGCTTTATTGATACCCTTGTCACTAAGCACCCACACTAACTATACTGTTCTACCCCCTATACCGGCGCCCCCGGATCCCCCCGCAACTCAATAAAGTTATTAACCCCTAAACCGCCGCTTCTAGACCCCGCCGCAACTCTTATAAATGTATTACCCCTAAACCGCCGCTCCCGGACACCGCCGCCACCTACATTTTACCTAGTAACCCCTATCCTGCCCCCCCCATACCGTCGCCACCTATAATAAAGTTATTAACCCCTATCCTGACGATCCCGGACCTCGCCGCAACTAAATAAATAGTTTAACCCCTAAACCGCCGCTCCCGGACCCCGCCGCAACCTATATTAAACTTATTAACCCCTAATCTGCCCCCCCTACACCGTCGCCACCTATAATAAATGTATTAACCCCTATCCTGCCCCCCCTACACCGCCGCCACTGTAATAAAATTATTAACCCCTAATCCTAAGTCTAACACTAACCCTAAAAAAACCCTAACTTAAATATTAATTAAATAAATCTAAATAATATTTCTCTTATTAACTAAATTAATCCTATTTAAAACTAAATACTTACCTTTAAAATAAACCCTAATATAGCTACAATATAAATAATAATTATATTGTAGCTATTTTAGGATTTATTTTTATTTTACAGGCATCTTTCAATTTATTTTAACTAGGTACAATAGCTATTAAATAGTTATTAACTATTTAATAGCTACCTAGCTAAAATAAAGAGAAATTTACCTGTAAAATAAAAACTAACCTAAGTTACAATTACCCCTTACACTACAGTATACTTAAATAAATTATTCCTATTTAAAACTAAATACTTACCTGTAAAATAAACCCTAAGATAGCTACAATGTAATTAATAATTACATTGTAGCTATTTTAGGGTTTAAATTTATTTTACAGGTAACTTGGTATTTATTTTAGCTAGTTAGAATAGTTATTAAATAGTTATTAACTATTTAATAACTACCTTGCTAAAATAAAGAGAAATGTACCTGTAAAATAAATCCTAACCTAAGTTACAATTAAACCTAACACTACACTATCATTAAATTAATTAAATAAATTACCTACAAATAACTAAAATTAAATACAATTACATAAACTAACTAAAGTACAAAAAATAAAAAAGCTAAGTTACAAAAAATAAAAAAAATAAGTTACAAACATTTAAAAAATATTACAACAATGTTAAGCTACTTACACCTAATCTAAGCCCCCTAATAAAATAACAAACCCCCCCAAAATAAAAAAATGCCCTACCCTATTCTACATTAAAAAGTTCAAAGCACTTTTACCTTACCAGCCCTTAAAAGGGCCTTTTGCGGGGCATGCCCCAAAGAATTCAGCTCATTTGCCTGTAAAAGAAAAATACAACCCCCCCCCAACATTAAAACCCACCACCCACATACCCCTAATCTAACCCAAACCCCCTTAAAAAAACCTAACACTACCCCCTTGAAGATCATCCTACCTTGAGTTGTCTTCAGCCAGCCGACCATCGATGGAACCGAAGAGGAGATCCGGAGCGGCAGAAGTCATCATCCAAGGGACGCTGAAGAAATCTTCCATCCGATTAAGTCATCATCCAGGCGGCGCTGAAGAAATCTTCCATCCGGGCGATGTCATCTTCCAAGCGGCGCCTTCAATCTTCATCCATCCGGAGCGGAGCGGAGCCATCTTCAGACGAGCCGACGCGGAGCCATCCTCTTCTTCCCGACGACTACCGACGAATGGATATTCCTTTAAGGGACGTCATCCAAGATGGCGTCCCTTCAATTCCGATTGGCTGATAGGATTCTATCAGCCAATCGGAATTAAGGTAGGAAAAATCTGATTGGCTGATTGAATCAGCCAATCAGATTGAAGTTCAATCTGATTGGCTGATCCAATCAGCCAATCAGATTGAGCTCGCATTCTATTGGCTGATCGGAACAGCCAATAGAATGCAAGCTCTATCTGATTGGCTGATTGGATCAGCCAATCGGATTGAACTTCAATCTGATTGGCTGATTCAATCAGCCAATCAGATTTTTCCTACCTTAATTCCGATTGGCTGATAGAATCCTATCTGCCAATCGGAATCGAAGGGACGCCATCTTGGATGACGTCCCTTAAAGGAATATCCATTCGTCGGTAGTTGTCGGGAAGAAGAGGATGGCTCTGCGTCGGCTCGTCTGAAGATGGCTCCACTCCGGATGGATGAAGATTGAAGATGCTGCTTGGAAGATGACATCGCTCGGATGGAAGAATTCTTCAGAGCCGCCTGGATGATGACTTCATCGGATGGAAGATTTCTTCAGCGCCCCTTGGATGATGACTTCTGCCGCTCCGGATCTCCTCTTCAGTTCCATCGATGGTCGGCTGGCTGAAGACAACTCAAGGTAGGATGATCTTCAGGGGGTAGTGTTAGGTTATTTTAAGGGGGGTTTGGGTTAGATTAGGGGTATGTGGGTGGTGGGTTTTAATGTTGGGGGGGGTTGTATTTTTCTTTTACAGGCAAAAGAGCTGACTTCTTTGGGGCATGCCCCGCAAAAGGAACTTTTAAGGGCTGGTAAGGTAAAAGAGCTTTGAACTTTTTTAATTTAGAATAGGGTAGGGATTTTTTTTTATTTTGGGGGGCTTTGTTATTTTATTAGGGGGCTTAGATTAGGTGTAAGTAGCTTAAAATTGTTGTAATATTTTTTAAATGTTTGTAACTTATTTTTTTTATTTTTTGTAACTTAGCTTTTTTTATTTTTTATACTTTAGTTAGTTTATGTAATTGTATTTAATTTTAGTTATTTGTAGGTAATTTATTTAATTAATTTAATGATAGTATAGTGTTAGGTTTAATTGTAACTTAGGTTAGGATTTATTTTACAGGTAATTTTGTATTTCTTTTAGCTAGGTAGTTATTAAATAGTTAATAACTATTTAATAACTATTCTAACTAGCTAAAATAAATACCAAGTTACCTGTAAAATAAATTTAAATCCTAAAATAGCTACAATGTAATTATTAATTACATTGTTGCTATCTTAGGGTTTATTTTACAGGTAAGTATTTAGTTTTAAATATGAATAATTTATTTAAGTATAGTGTAGTGTTAGGTGTAATTGTAACTTAGGTTAGTTTTTATTTTACAGGTAAATTTCTCTTTATTTTAGCTAGGTAGCTATTAAATAGTTAATAACTATTTAATAGCTATTGTACCTAGTTAAAATAAATTGAAAGTTACCTGTAAAATAAAAATAAATACAAAAAAAACTACAATATAATTATTATTTATATTGTAGCTATATTAGGGTTTATTTTAAAGGTAAGTATTTAGTTTTAAATAGGATTAATTTATTTAATAAGAGAAATATTATTTAGATTTATTTAATTAATATTTAAGTTAGGGGGGTGTTAGGGTTAGGGTTAGACTTAGGTTTAGGGGTTAATAATTTTATTACAGTGGCGGCGGTGTAGTGGGGGGCAGGATAGGGGTTAATACATTTATTATAGGTGGCGACGGTATAGGGGGGGCAGGATAGGGGTTAATAGGTATAATGTAGGTGGCGGCGGAGTCTGGGAGCGGCGGTTTAGGGGTTAATACATATATTATAGTTGCGGCGGGGACCGGGAGCGGTGGTTTAGGGGTTAACATATTTAGTTTAGCTTGCGGTGGGCTCTGGGAGCGGCGGTTTAGGGGTTAATCAGTTTATTAGAGTGGCGGTGGGCTCCGGGAGCGGCGGTTTAGGGTGCAATAACTTTATTTAGTTGCGGCGGTGTAGGGGGGCAGGTTAGGGGTGTTTAGACTCGGGGTACATGTTAGGGTGTTAGGTGTAGACAGCTCCCATAGGAATCAATGGGATGTCTGGCAGCAGCGAACATGAACTTTCGCTATGGTCAGACTCCCATTGATTCCTATGGCATCCGCCGCCTCCAGGGCGGCGGATTGAAAACCAGGTACGCTGGGCCGGAAAAGTGCAGAGCGTACCTGCTAGTTTTTTGATAACTAGCAAAAGTAGTCAGATTGTTCCGAACTTGTGTGCGGAACATCTGTAGTGACGTAAGCATCGATCTGTGTCAGACTGAGTCCGGCGGATCGAAGCTTACGTCACTAAATTCTACTTTTGCCGGTATCTAGGGCTTGATAACTAAGGCGAATCAGCCTCGCCACAAATACGCTGCGGAATTCCAGCGTATTTGAGGTTGACGGCTTGATAACTAGGCCCCTAGTCCTCTTGATAACAAAACTAGTAATCATTTAAATTCTGTTTTTAAAACTTCTTAGGTTACTCCTGAAGTTTTTCCTTTTCCAGATGCTATATCTAATATGATTACTAAAGAATGGTCTAAGCTTTGTGATGATTTTAACCCTTCTTCTAGGTTTAAGAAGCTGTATCCTTTACCTGTGGTCAATTTAGAGTTTTGGGAAAAAGTCCCTAAGGTTGATGGGGCTATTTCCACTCTTGCCAAATGTACTACTATTCCTATGGAAGATAGTACTTCCTTTAAGGATCCTTTAGATAGGAAGATTTAATCTTATCTTGGAAGAGCATATTTACATATTGGCTATATTATTAGACCTGCTATTTCTATGGCTGATGTTGCTGCTGCTTCAACGTTTTGGTTGGACAGCTTAGCACAGCAATTATCAGATCCTGAACTATCTAGAATTGTTATGTTACTTCAACATGCTAATCATTTCATTTGTGATGCTATATTTGATGGCATTAAAATTGCTATTAAATCTATATCTTTAGCTATTCTTACTAGAAGAGCTTTATGGCTTAAATCTTGGAACACTGACATGGTGTCTAAATCTAGATTACTATCTCTATCATTTCAGGGTAATAATTTATTTGTTTCTCAATTGGATTCTATTATCTCCACTATCATTGGGGGAAAGGAAGTTTTTCTGCCCCAAGATAAGTAATCTAGGGGTAAGCTTAAAGCTCCCAATCATTTTTGTTCCTTTCGTCAGAATAGAGAACAAAAAACTTCTCCTTCCCTTAAGGCCTCTGGCTCTAATTGGAGACCATCTCCAAATTGGAATAAATACAAGCCTTATAAGAAATCAAATCCAGCCTCTAAGACTGCATGAAGGTGTGGCCCTCAAAACAGTTCAATTGGTGGGGGGTAGATTGATATTATTTCAAGACAATTGGACAGATTTTGTTAAAAAAATTAGTGGATTCAGGATATGAGACATGGTTGGAGGATCAATTTACAAAAGAGGTTCTTGATTCCTCAGACAAGGGTCACCTTTTTAGGTTTCCAGATAGATTCAGTGTCAATGACTTTCTCTAACAGACAAGAGATGAATGAAGTTGGTTTTAGCTTGTCTAAACCTTCAGTCTCTATCATTCCCTTCAGTGGCTATGTGTATGGAAGTTTTAGGTCTCATGACTGCAGCATCGGACCCATTTTCATATGAGGCCTCTACAGCTTTGCATGTTGCACCAATGGTACAGGGATTATACTCAGATATCACAGTTTATATACTTAAATCCCAACACTCAACTCTCTCTGACTTGGTGGTTAAACCATCACTTTGTTGTTCAAGGGGCCTCCTTTGTTTGTCCTTCCTGGACTCTGATCTCAACAGATGCAAGTCTTACAGGTTGGGGAGCTGTCTGGGGGTCTCTGACAGCACAAGGGGTTTGGAATCCTTAAGAGGTGAGGTTACAAATCAATATTTTAGAACTCTGTGCTATTTTCAGGCTTTGTGGTCAATTTATCAAGCTCTGTATGGAAGATACACAAGAACTGCTGGTGCAATGATAAATGCCGACAGTGTATGCTGTCGGCATTTATCGATGTATGGTGGACATGATACGCTACATCATATCATGTCCATCTGCACAATAATAAATAGACCCCAAGGCCTCTATTGAAAAGAGAACTTTACATTTGTTTTCAGACAGACAATATCACAACAGTGGCATAGGTCAATCATCAAGGAGGGACTCGCAGTCCTTTAGAAATGAAAGAAGTATCTTGAATACTTTTGTGGGCGTAATCCAACTCTTGTCAAATTTCTGCGATTCATATCCCAGGTGTATACAATTGGGAAGCGGATTTTCTTAGTCGTCAGACTTTACATCAGGGGGAGTTGTCTCTCCATCCAGATATGGTTTTTGCATCTTGTACAGATGTGGGGTCTTCCAGAAATATATTTGATGGCCTCTCATCTAAACAAGAAGCTTCCCAGATACCTTTTGTAACATATCTCAGCCTAATGTCACTATCCCTTTAAGACTTCCTTCTCTGACTGCTGCATTTGGGCAGTATTTACATTCAGCTTGCCTGCCTGATTAATCATTCATGCACCTGATTACCTCAGCCTCTTTTTAAGCCTTCTCAGGTCTAATGTGCTTTGCATTAACATTGAAGTTGTGATCCTGAACAACAGAGGTCTGTGACTGTTTCCTGCATGAACTTACCAACTATTCCAAGATACAGCATTTTCTATTACCTATGCTAAATATCATCAAACCGCAAGTATCAAAAATATCTCCATTCTGTTTCCTGGACACAGCTACTTAACAAACTCTGAACTTTATTATAAATCAACTATGCTTTTGCTTACCATCACTCTCTAATTACAACAGCATCTTACTCAGAACTTTATAACTATTTCTCTGCTACAAGTTGTCATTGCTGAAATATCCTGCTGCTATTCAGAACTCTGCATCTTATGTTCAGTTAAAAGCTTTCATGTGATTCTCCTATATATGTTCAAACAGTAATTGATGCCTTAAACTTAACTTTCACCTGTGCTGCTCTGCTAATTACTGACATACAGCTCTTTATAATATTATGTACTGTGAACCTGCAACAAACCAAGTTTGCATATATATGCACAAACAATGCCTAAACTTGCAGCTTGTCTAAATACCTGTGCAGCTGTGCTTAACTCTGACATACAGCTTTATATAATATTATGTACTGTGAACCTGCAACAAACCTTAGTTTGCATCTAAGTGTCAATCTTCAACCAGTTTACTCTGAAGTCTGAACATTCCACATTGCTATATTTTTCTCTCATTGAATCCTGCAGCTACTCCTATTAACTAACTATAAGTCACAGTGAAGTCAGAATATATTGTATACAAATGTTGCACTCTCCATTTATTCTACAATAACTTCTAGCAAATATGAATCACAGAATATCATCTATCCACGTCCAGGATACTCTTCCCCGGGTCAGGGGTCGGTGTCTTCAAATCCCTACCACTGCCCCCAGGGTCTGTTTCCTGAGCGCATGTACACCGGATCATGACACCTTTCCAGGTCCAAGGATCCTCAGATGGAGATGGTTGATGCTTTAGTAGTTCCTTGGTTCTACCAACCTGCTTACATTTTTCTGCCTCTGGTTCTTCTTCCAAGGGTGATCTCCAAGATTATAATGGAACAATCTTATGTGTTTCTAATAGCACCAGCATGGCCTCACAGGTTTTGGTATGCGGATCTGGTCTGGATGTCCAGTTGCCAGTCTTGGCCACTTCCTTTAAGGCCAGACCTTCTGTCTCAAGGGTCGTTTCTCCATCAGGATTTCAAATCTGACTCAGTGATTAGCACTATGATACAGGCTTGTAAGTCTGTTTCAAGGAAGATTTATCATTGGGTTTGGAAAACCTATATTTCATGGTGTTCCACTCATTATTATGCTTTTTTTCAGAATTCCTAGGATTTTACAGTTTCTTCAGGATGGTTTGGATAAAGGTTTGTCTGCAAATACTTTGAAAGGACAAATCTCTGCTCTTTTTGTCTTATTTCATAGAAAAATTGTTCAGGCTTTGACTCATATCAAACCTGTTCTTAAATCTATTTCTCCTCCTTGGAGTCTCAATTTGGTATGGAGATTTTACAGGCTTCTCCTTTTGAGCCTATGCATTCTCTGGATAGTAAATTACTTTCTTGGAAAGTGTAATTTCTTTCGGATATCTCTTCTGCAAGAAGAGTTTCTGAATTGTCTGCTCTCTCTTGTGAGTCTCCTTTTCTGATTTTTCCATTAGGATAAGGCTGTTTTGCGGACTTCGTTTAAATTTCTTCCTAAGGTTGTGAATTCTAAAAACATTAGTAGGGAAATTGTTGTTCCTTCCTTGTGTCCTAATCCTAAGAATACTCTTGAAAGATCTTTACATTCTTTGGATGTTGTAAGAGCTTTGAAATATTATGTCAAAGCTACTAAAGATTTTAGGAAGACATCTAGTCTATTTGTTGTTTTTTTTCTGGTCCTAGGAAAGGTAATTTTTTTGTCGATTTATTTTTTTCAGTGGAAATAGCTGTTTTTATTTTATCCCTCCCTTTCTAGTGACTCTTCTGTGGTCTTCCACATCTTGGGTATTTCTGTCTTGGGTATTTCTATCCCATACGTCACTAGCTCATGGACTCTTGCCAATTACTTGAAAGAAAACATCATTTATGTAAGAATTTACCTGATAAATTAATTTCTTTCATATTGGCAAGAGTCCATGAGGCCCACCCTTTTTTGGGGGTTATGATTTTTGTATAAAAGCACAATTTTATTTCCAGTTCCTCTTTTTGTATGCTTTTTTACTCCTTATTGTTTCACCCCACTACTTGGCTATTCATTAAACTGAATTGTTGGTTTGGTAAGGGGTATATTTATAGACATTTTGAGGTTTGGGAAACTTTGCCCCTCCTGGTAGGATTGTATATCCCATACGTCACTAGCTCATGGACTCTTGCCAATATGAAAGAAATTAATTTATCAGGTAAGTTCTTACATAAATTATGTTTTTCCAGTCTTATTTGTGTGCAAAGGTCCGAAGACGATACTGTTGGGGCAAATATGTCTTAATTTGTAAGCTTCTAACTGTTTTTGTAGAGGGCATTGATAGAGATACACACACTGGCCATAAGACTCACTGAATCTAATGTGGGCATGTGGCTGAGGGTTGTCAGGTCTGTGGTAATATCAAAGAACTGATATTGGCATGTGGTTGAGAGGGGTTGCAGGGGTCTTTTCTGAAATCTGAGGTAGTCATATGGCCAAGGTGGACAGGCCCAGGGGTCTAAACTAAGGTCTTATGTGGGTGTGTTGCTGAAGTAAGCAAAAGGTCCAGGAGTCCAATCTGAGGTCTGATGTGGGCAAGTGACTGTAGTGTCAGGATCTGGTCTTTCGTTTGGTGTGGGTATTTTGTTGACAAAGCAGCTGAAAAGGGGCCATACTGCCAGGGGGTCTGAACTGAGGCCTAATGTGGATGTGTGGTTGAAAATGGTTGCAGGTTTGAAAGACTAATCTAAGGTCTGATATGCAGTGCAGTGGGGCATGTGACAGGGGGGCCTCAGTGTCAGGGAAATGATCTGAGGTTTGCTGTTAATATGTGGTTGAAATAGTGGCTACAAGGTCATGGGTCTAGTTGATCTGAAGTCTGATGTGGGTAAATGGCTAAGAGGTACTGAAGGGCCAGTGATCTGATGTGAAGTCTGATGGGGGGGGGGGGGGGTATGAGGTGGAGAAAGGTCGCAAACCTCATGGCCTAGCTTGGACATTGAGCAGCCATTCAATATCTCAGTCTTTACTTTGTCTCAGATCTGAAGGCACACCCTGTCTTCTGGGGGCATCAAGCTGCACGGACCTGCTCTCTCTCCTCCTGCCTGGTGCCACAATGCATTAGGGTTGGTTGCTGGTGACATCATTGGTGTGGGCAGTTAAGGAGTGAGAACCTTGGGGCAGCCAATTGCAGAGTGTCAGTGAGAACTCAAAATAAAGCTCTGATTTAGCAGTGTTCACTTTGTCTATTTCACTTGCAGTTTGGGCAGAAATCTCATATTGTGACAGTGTCATTTCAGAATAGTGGGCTAAATCTGGGATTGAATGGAGCTTTAAATATAAGTCCTCCTAATGTGCTCTCCCATGAATTATTCTTATACAAGCTCTGCACTTGAAAAGTAGTGGAAAGTACTGAAATGCAATGGTGCCTTCAGTGCTTTCAAACAAAAAAAGGAGGTGTCAGTGATGGAACAAGAATAAATAATAAAAAAGAAGAAAGTATGATATAAGATACAGTTTTAACATACTTTGAGTGTTATTATTGTTGCAGAAATGTAGTGCAGGGCAGTAGGTTATGATTGTACAGCCATACATAGATACTCATTAATGTAGGCCCTGCTATAAAGTATTTTTTGTCTCCTCTTTTTCTTTTTTTCTCATACCACCGTTTTTTCCATTTCTCGTTATCTTTGCTCTTAGCTTTCTATTACTTTCCCTTGTACCCAGTCTAATTGTTTTATATATGCAGCCTTACACTGGATTTTATCAGATGCTGCATTTCTTCTAAATTAAAGGGACATGAAACCCAAAAATATTCTTAAATCTGCTCACGCAAAGGAAACAAACATCAAAATATTTATGAGATGGTATATGACACCAGCTAGAATTAAATATATATATAAAAAATCTTTGGGTTTCTGTTGGAGAGGCTGTATTCAAGAGGGCCATATATCACACTTATGGTGGGAATGCAGGGACATTAAAAAATACTGGACGGAGGTGTTTGAAGACATTAACACAGTGCTAGGCACACACATACAACCCAATCCAGAAATCATAATGCTTAACCACGCACCTGCAATCACATGTAAAATAAGAAGGAATCTATTTCAAATCATGCTCAACTCAGCCAACCAGTTAATTCCGAAAATGTGGAAATCAACCAGACTCCCAACCATACTAGAATGGAAAAATTTGGTTAATAAAAATCTGTTAATGGAAAGATTTTACTATTTCAAGTTAGGCCAACTGACATTATTCCATGATATGCAGTTCCTTTGGGAATCCTTCACATATGATAGATAGATAGGCTGACCATATTGCCGCTTTAAGAAGGAACACATATGAAAAATACATATGTGAGGGTTCTTATACAAAACCATTTCTTTAAACAGCCCTGAAAACAGCCCTGACATATGTATTTTTCATATGTGTCCCTTTTTAAAGCGGCAATATGGTCAGCCTATAGATAGATGCATGAAATATAGCAAATAATCAGAGCACAATTACGTGAGAACCCCTTCTCTCTTTTTCTTATACTTTTCTCTCTCTCTCTCTCTCTCTCTCTCTCTCTCTCTCTCTCTCTCTCTCTCTCCAATGCGCGCGCGATCAGCTCTGCTGCCCGGTCCTCGCGCTGCTGTCGGGTGGGTGCGCGTGCGATCAGCTGCAAGAGTTTGTCTGAACTGCGCATGACGGCTTCAGACAAACTCTTGTCTTTTATAATATAGGATAGCTTGGGTGAGTTTACACATCTCTCAGAACACTATAGTGAATTCCAGGAATTAACCAAGATCACAATATCAACATAAAGAAACTTAATGTTTAGAGTAACATGGGAAACACCCCTGAAAACTAACCCAGGGGTGTTACTTGTTGTTTGTCATACTTCTAACCACTTGCACGTGGTCGTTATAACTGCATTTATTGTATGTAAAATGATTACAAAAATAAAATATTTTAAAAAAAAAATTATTCTTAAATCACTTAGAAAGAGCATGCAATTTTAAACAACTTTCTAATTTACTTCTATTACCTAATTTGCTTTATTCTCTTGATATTCTTTATTGAAAAGCTTATCTAGATAGGCTCAGTAGCTGCTGATTGGTGACTGCATATAGATGCCTCATGCGATTGGCTCACCCATGTCCATTGCTATTTCTTCAACAAAGGATATCTAGAGAAAATTAGATAATAGACGTAAATTGGAATGTTGTTTAAAATTGTATCATCTATCTGAATTATCAAAGAAATTTTTGGGGTTTTATTTCCCTTTAATACTTTGGGCTCGATTTCTTTAAGTGTCTTTTTTTAACATAAAGCATATTAGTGAAATACCCTTAATGATGTAAACTTTTCCCAAGGTAGAAATTACTTTAGAACAATCCCTGAGAGGCCTTGTAAACTGAAGAGGAATCTTATAGTATATTGTCAGGCCAGCAAGCTTTAGAGAATTGGGCCCTTTGTCAGTGTGATGAGAGCAGGATGTGGTGTCACTAGTTTGGGGGCGGGGCTTAGGTCCGGTAGTCTGTGTCGCAGTTAGTTAGTGAAATCAACCTGACTAGATGTATGTTTCTATGCTCTGTAATAAAAAAGAGTTGTACCATCATTGCTGTGTCCTGCATATGTCCTGCATCTCATGACAGTCAGAACCAGAGACAACATTTCAATGGGCATGTTCTTGAGAACAATAGGTTGAGCAAAAAAATATTTTCAAATACACAAATAATCCTAAAGGAACAATTTCTCATACATTTAATACTTTAAATGTCAATAAACTTTACAGCCAATAGAATGTGAGCTCAATCTGATTGGCTGATTGGATCAGCCAATCCGATTGAACTTCAATCTGATTGGCTGATTTAATCAGCCAATCAGATTTTTCCTACCTTAATTCCGATTGGCTAATAGAATCCTATCAGCCAATCGGAATTCGAGGGACGCCATCTTGGATGACATCACTTAAAGGAACCGTCATTCGTCGTTCAGTCACCGGTGGAAGAAGATGGCTCTGCGTCGGCTCGTCTGAAGATAGCTCCGCTCCGGATGGATGAAGATTGAAGACGCCGCCTGGATGATGACTTCAATCGGATGGAAGACTTCATCAGCGCCGCCTGGATGTTGACTTCAATCGGATGGAAGACTTCTTCAGCGCCCCTTGTATGATGACTTCTGCCGCTTCGGATGTCTTCTTCTGTTCCATCGGTGGTCGGCTGGCTGAAGACGGCTAAAGGTAGGATGATCTTCAGGGGGGTAGTGTTAAGTTTATTTAAGGGGGGTTTGGGTTAGAGTAGGGGTATGTGGGTGGTGGGTTTTAATGTTGGGGGGGTTGTATTTTATTTTTACAGGCAAAAGAGCTGAATTCTTTGGGGCATGCCCCGCAAAAGGCCCTTTTAAGGGCTGGTAAGGTAATAGAGCTGTTAACTTTTTAATGTAGAATAGGGTAGGGCATTTTTTTATTTTGGGGGGCTTTGTTATTTTATTAGGGGGCTTAGATTAGGTGTAAGTAGCTTAAAATTGTAATATTTTTTAAATGTTTGTAACTTATTTTTTTTATTTTTTGTAACTTAGTTTTTTTATTTTTTGTACTTTAGTTAGTTTATTTAATTGTAGTTATTTGTAGGAATTTATTTAATTAATTTAATGATAGCGTAGTGTTAGGTTTAATTGTAACTTAGGTTAGGATTTATTTTACAGGTAATTTTGTGTTTCTTTTAGCTAGGTGGTTATTAAATAGTTAATAACTATTTAATAACTATTCTAACTAGCTAAAATAAATACAAAGTTACCTGTAAAATAAATATAAATCCTAAAGTAGCTACAATGTAATTATTAATTACATTGTAGCTATCTTAGGGTTTATCTTACAGGTAAGTATTTAGTTTTAAATAGGATTAATTTAGTTAATAAGAGTTATAATATTTAGATGTATTTAATTAATATTTAAGTTAGGGGGGTGTTAGGCTTAGGGTTAGACTTAGGTTTAGGGGTTAATAATTTTATTATAGTTGCGGCGGTGTAGTAGGGGCAGGATAGGGGTTAATAAATTTATTATAGGTGGCGGCAGTGTAGGGGGGGGGCAGGATAGGGGTTAATAAATTTATTATAGTTGTGGCGGTGTAGGGGGAGCAGGATAGGGGTTAATAGGTATTATGTAGGTGGCGGCGGGGTCCGGGAGTGGTGGTTTAGGGGTTAACATATTTATTATAGTGGCGGCGGGGTCCGGGAACGGCGGTTTAGGGGTTAATCAGTTTATTATAGTGGCTGCGGGGTCCGGGAGCGGCAGTTTAGGGGTTAATAAGTTTATTAGAGTGGCGGTGGGCTCCGGGAGTGGTGGTTTAGGGGGTAATACATTTATTTAGTTGCGGCGGTGTAGGGGGGGACAGATTAGGGGTGTTTAGACTCGGGGTACATGTTAGGGTGTTAGGTGCAGACAGCTCCCATAGGAATCAATGGGATGTCGGGCAGCAGCGAACATGAACTTTCGCTATGGTCAGACTCCCATTGATTCCTATGGGATCCGCCGCCTCCAGGGCGGCGGATTGAAAACCAGGTACGCTGGGCCGGAAAAGTGCCGAGTGTACCTGCTAGTTTTTTGATAACTAGCAAAATTAGTCAGATTGTGCCGAACTTGCGTTCGGAACATCTGGAGTGACGTAAGAATTGATCTGTGTCGGACTGAGTCTGGCGGATCGAAGCTTACGTCACTATATTCTACTTTTGCCGGTGTGTAGGGCTTGATAACTAAGGCGAATCAGCCTCGCCACAAATACGCTGCGGAATTCCAGCGTATTAGAGGTTGAAGGCTTGATAACTAGAGGCCTAAGGGGAAACCAATTTGCAGTTCAGTGACTCTTTAAATTATTCAAAAGGGGGCAAAATAAATATTTAAAGTATTTGCAAAATTGTTTTACTACACAAAATGAAACATTTATATTATAATCTCAAGATGTTTACTTTCTCTTTAAACCTAGCAATAAAACTGATATCTAAATTTAAAAAGCAAAGATTAAAGGGACATGAAACCGAAAACAATTCTTTCATGATTCAGGTAGAAAATACACATTTAAAAAAGATTCCAATTTACTTCTATTATCTATTTTTTGCCATTCTCATGTTATTCTTCATTAAAGAGATAACTAGATAGGTAACTGCACATGTCAGCAGCAGTACATGACAGGAACAGGTGCTGCCATCTCGTACTCTTGCTAACCTATAATATTGTTGCAAAACTGCTGCCATATAGTGCTGTAGACACGTGCACACTCCTGAAGTTACCTTCCTGCTTTTCAACAAAGGATAAGACGTAAACAAAAAAGATTTGATAATAGAGGTAAATTGAAAAGTTGTTTAAATTGCATATTCTATCTGAAACATGAAAGAGATTGTTTGGGTTTTATGTCCCTTTAATGCAGCTTCTGAAATAATCAGTAATCCAATATATCTTTAAAGGGATCCTAAATCCACATTTTTTTTCTTTCATGATTCAGAGTGTGAAATTTTAAGCCACTTTTTAATTTACTACTATTATCAATTTTTCTTTGTTCTCTTGCTATCTTTATTTAAAAAGCAGGAATGTAAATCTTAGCAGCCAGCCCATTTTAGGTTCAGCACCATGGATAGCACTTGCCTATTGGTGACTGATATTTAGCCAAAAAATGGGCCGGCTCCTATGCATTAAATTTCTGCATTTTAAATAAAGATAGCAAGAGAACGAAGAAAAATTGATAATAGGAGTAAATTAGAAAGATGCTTAAAATTGCATGCTCTATCTGAATCATGGAAGAAAAAAATGCGGGTTTAGTGTCCCTTTAAGTATCTGGCAAAAAGGCAGTGTGACAGAAATCTGCTGTGTGTCAAGTGGATTTTGCATTCCATTATTGTATGGACCAGTTTCTTCAACATCAGATTCTCGCCTCTTCTGTTTGTATTTCTATTCATTTGTAATATATTAAATTTGACTTAAGTAAAATGATCATATTTTGTCTTATTCTCTGTCTACAGGCCGCAATCTTTCGGAAGACAGCTCGAGATGTGAGAGGTGTACCTTGTTGGAAGAGATCTCTGAGATATCTATATAAAAGGCTTAAAAAGGTTCGGAAATTAAAATATAACTATCTGTAAACGTATGTGCCTGTTTACACCGTAAGCATGTCGTATCATACCCAAGGGGGCGATTTATCAAGGGCCGAATGGCCCCTGATGCCCCTGTTTCTGCACGAGCTTTCAGGCTCGCCGGAAACAGCAGCTAAGAAGCAGCGGTCTTAAGGCCGCTGCTCCTTAACTGGTCCGCCTGCTCTAAGGCTGCGGACATCAATCCGCCCGATCTCATATGATTGGCCCGATTGACACCCCTGCTAGCAGCCAATTGGCCGCGAATCTGCAGGGGGCGGCATTGCACAAGTAGTTCACCAGAACAGCTTGTGCAATGTTAAATGCCAACAGCGTATGCTGTCGGCATTCAGCGATGTCTGTTGGACATGATCCGCTGAGCAGATCATGTCAGACAGACATGTGATAAATCGGCCCCTGAGGCTGTAATTAAAGGTCAGAATACTTATGTCAATGTGATATATCATTTTTTTTCTGTTTAATAAATTTGCAGTTATCATAAATCTGGTTTTTGCTTTGTAATTATGGGGTATGGAGTGTAGATTGATGTGACAAAAAAATGACTTAAACCATTTTAGCATAAAGCTGCAACATAACAAAATGTGAAAATAATGAAGGGGTCTGAATACTTTTTGATTGCACTGTACAAAACAACAAGCGACAGCGCTAAGGGGAAATTGATAACTTTCCTACATAGACAACAAGTTTGACACTCAAATAATATTTCACTATACTACACAGAAAATTATTTAAAAAAAATAATTATAAAAGCACCATACAAACACAGTTCAATAAGATAGAAACACTTGCACTTAAAATCCAAAGATTACGGAGTTGCATAAAACTCTCACTGCGGGCCCAATTAACTAAAGGTCTTTGAGATTCTCTGAGAAATCTTGTCAGTACAATGAAAACCCTTTACGACATCTCTAAAGGCAATTTTTACCTTGACAACAATGTGCTTCACAATGGGGTGTTCATCACTAATTGAGGTGTGGGGTTGCCTGAGGGGTATTCTAGAAGTTTATTTGATGTTTATTAAATGTTTTTTCTTAACTTTTGTCACATAATATTAGCTGGGGATCGATCCTAATTTGGTATAAAATTTAAAGTGTATTTTTTCCTTGGCTTATTTTAATTGAATATTAAAATCTTTGAAACTTATCTGCACAAGTTTATTTACTGTTTCACACCATGTCTGATATGGAGCAAGAGCCTGCTCTCATTAATTCATGCTTATTATGTTTAAATGCACAAATTGCAGCTCCTATGCAATTTTGTACTTCATGTGTCAAAAAAACCTTGCAAAATAAAGGTAACATTTTTGAGCCTAATGTCTCTCAGGATGATTCTGTTAAAATAATACCTCAACTTTCTCCTGCTACGTCCCAAGCATCAATGGTGTCACATGCAGTGCCCTGCAGTTCCTCTATAACTCCTAGTGGAGTTTATTTAAAAGCAGAAATTGCTGCCCAAGTATCTTCAGCGGTATCTGCGGCATTAGCTGCCATTCCCAAATTACAGGGAAAATGCAAGAGGAAATCTAGAAATTCCAAAAGTAAGGTAACTGTCCTCAGTTCTGCTTCCCAAGTTGTCCTTTCTCATAAGTCTGATGAGAAAGATACATCGGGACTTTCTGAGGGTGAAACCTCAGATTCAGAATCAGGCAGTATAATTCCTTCTTCTGAGACTGAGGTGGTATCCTTCAGATTTGAGCTTGAACACCTTCGTGTATTGTTAAAGGAGGTTTTAGCTACTTTAGATGATTCTGATACCCCTGTCGTTGTCACTCCTAAGAAATCTAGTAAACTTAAAAGTTTATTTGATGAACCTTCCACTTCACTGAATATATTACCTGATTCTCTTCTTTTATATAGTCTAGATCTATAAAAACATATTTTCTAACAAGAATGCTATTTTTCTTGAAAATGAAGAAGTCTGGATTCATAATCTTAAATTACAAGAATCAAATTAGATATTACACACACTGAGTAATACATGCAGTTTTTATAGCACTATTATATTATTATTTAATATATATATATATATATATATATATATATATATATATATATATATATATGTAAGTGATAGAAGTGACTTTAAGGCAAAAAGAGATTTATGATACTTCAAACTCTCCTAAACCGTATATTGTGGTTTCTTAAAGTTTGTATATAAGAGCGCTACTATTTTGAGAATGAATTAAATGAATGACTAATAGAGGACTTTATCTAATCAACATTTTGATACAGACATAGTTAAAACTATTTAAAGACAATAAAGCAGTAAAGAGGATATGCTTGAAAAAGGCTGATTATACCAGCTGAAACGCGTTGCAAAATCCTCATCAGAAGACTCACTCACTATCCAGTGCAGCCGGAGAACAGACCAGCTGTAGCAGCAGGAGCCAACTCCCACAGGATGGCCAATCAGGGCTACTCACTGAAAACAGCTTGAGATGACCGCTGTAAGAGAACGCTGAACTGCTCCAGAATTGGTATCACTGGTAACCCACAAAACCCTTACTTGGAGATCTTTTCATCAGTCAGTGTAACCGTAGAGCAGAGTAGCTGGAAAAGCAAACGCTCCATAACTGGCATCATTGGCAAACTGCGGAGTACATAAGTAACTTAAGCCACTGAAGAAACATCACTCCTATACAGAGAAAAGGGGCCCAGGACACTGGTCTGAAGATGAAGCCGAATATGCCTCAGAGGGATCCACTCGGGGAAACAATAGCTTCAAATGGAACTTAAAGAAATAGAAGGTCAGAAATGTACATATTTTAAACAAGTGCACTTGCCACGATTTCAGAGACACTGAGACATTATACCAGGCTGAGGCCGTAATAATAAGAAGCTGCTTTTTATGCATTAAATGTATTTTATTTTTTTAGAATATATCGAGATCCAATACATTATTCTCGTAACATTTTAACCCTGCATAGTACATCTGACATTTATATTTTCTCTATACCATCAAAATGTTTTATGTTATATAAGTATAATTGTTTTTTTAGAATTTTGTTGTTCTTGTGTTCTTATGAGCATAAATACTAAAGGTTGACCAATCGATTATTGTTCATCAATAATACAATTACTTAGGAAAGATTGTTCAAAAGAACTATTTTAGGAATTACTAACCTCATATAGGTACACCAATATAGATTGATTAGACAGATACTACCTTGTCATAGAGACATACATCTTATTTCACACAGAAATCTATAATCAGATTTCTCTTTCTTATATACAGATCTCACTTTCTCACGAATAACGGACACTTTAAGGAAATATTGACACACATTTTTTCACTTCTTATGATACGAGTATATTACTTTTCCAACACGATCATATAAATTTGGAATTAGAGTATATTTAAGCATCTACATTTATTTAACAGGACACAGTTTGACACAAGCGTATAGTTAGAATAAGGTGTAGACAATATTGCTGATAACACCTTTCATTAAAGTACCATTAAAATTAATATCAAGAAAGTTTATACTAATAAACTATCCTTAAATACTTGTCAATTTACTAATTTGAAATAAACTTATAAATTTGTTTAAAAAAATATCAGGTGTGCAATAGATATTCATTTCCCTTCATTTTGGGCATTAGCTTTGTAGCGCTCTTATCTTCTAATTGTAAAACTATTTCCTTGGAAGCATAGAGGAAGCCTCCATAGATTTAAGAGTTTATACCCTTACAGCGCAGAGCATATAAACCTACCAGATACTTAGGGAGATTATCTCACAGGAATGGGAGAAACCAGGGGTGTCTTTTTCCCCGTCTCCCATTTTTAAAAAAATGTTTCCTGTCGAGGACTCCATTAAAGACCCTTGGTATACTGTAACCAAAGTTGAAGGGGCCATTTCCACTCTGGTTAAGAGAACCACTATTCCTATTGAGGATAGCTGCTCTTTTAAGGATCCGATGGACAAGAAGCTAGAGGCTTATTTGAAAAAGATTTATGTTCATCAAGGTCTCCAATGGCAACCTACGGTGTGTATTGCCACCGTGACTTCTGCGGCATCTTATTGGTTCAACATCTTGTCTGATTCTCTTCAAGTAGAGACTTCCTTGGATGAAATTCAAGATAGGATTAAAGCTCTTAAGTTGGCCAATTCCTTTATTGCAGATGCCATTTTACAGGTTGCTAGACTAGAAGCTAAAACTTCTAGTTTCATTGACCTAGCCCGGAGGACATTATGGTTGAAATCCTGATCTGCAGATGTTTCCTCTAAAGTCAAGCTTCTGGTAATTCCTTACAAGGGCAAAACCTTGTTTGGACCCGGTCTGCCAGAAATTATCTCAGATATTATGGGTGGAAAAGGGTCTTTTCTACCTCAAGATAAGGATAGGCCTAAAGGACAGCAGAGTAATTTTTGTTCCTTTCGTAACTTCAGAGGATAGCCTTGCCCTTCTTCTTCCAAGCAGGAACAATCCAAGTCTTCTTTGAAGCCCAATCAGTCTTGGAACAAGGGGAAACAATCAAAGAAACCCACAGCTGATTCAAAATCAGCATGAAGGGTTTGCCCCCAATCCGGGATTGAATCAGGTGGGGGGCAGACTTTCTCAGTTCTCTAAAGCCTGGATACGAGATGTCCCAGATCCCTGGACTGCGGACATAGTATCCCAGGGTTACAAATTGGAATTCAAGACTTTTCCTCCCATAGGCAGATTCCTTCTTTCAAGATTATCTGCAGACCAGATAAAGAGAGAGGCGTTCTTGAAATGTATACAACATCTTTCCTCCCTGGGAGTGATATTTCCATACTATCCATACTTCCATACTTTCCATCCCATTCTAGACTTGAAGTGTCTAAACAAGTTTCTCATAGTTTTATCCTACAAAATGGAGACTATACGCTCCATTCTTCCTTTAGCACAAGAGGGTCAGTTCATGACAACCATAGACCTAAAGGATGCATATCTTCATGTTCCTATTCACAGGGACCATCACAGATTCCTGAGATTTACCTTTCTGGGCAAACATTTCCAGCTCGTAGCCCTTCCATTTGGTCTAGCCACGGCTCCCAAATTTTTTTTTAAAGGTTCTGGGGGCTCTTTTGGCAGTGATCTGTTCTCATGGAATTGCTGTGGCACCCTACCTGGATGACATATTGGTTCAGGCGCCATCTTTTCAACAAGCAAAATCTCACACAGAGAAATATTTGTCTTTTCTTCATTCCCACGGATGGAATATGAATCTGGAAAAAAGCTCACTTTCTCCTGCTACAAGAGTAGTGTTCTTAGGGACCATAATAGATTCTCTATTGATGAAGATTTTTCTGACAGATTTCAGGAAAAACAAAATCATTTCTTCTTGCTTCTCTCTTCAGGCTACTGCTCATCCTTCAGTGACTTAATGTATGGAGGTAATTGGTCTGATGGTGGCTTCCATGGACATCATTTATTTTGCTCGATTCCATTTGAGAGCTCTCCAGTTGTGCATGCTCAGACAATGGAATGGTGGCCATGTGGATCTATTTCAGAGAATAGAGTTAGATCAGTCGTCAAGGGACTCTCTCTTGTGGTGGATTTCTCAGGAACATCTGTCTCGGGGCATATGCTTTCAGAGACCTTCCTGAGTGATCGTGACCATGGACCCCAGCCTGCTGGGCTGGGAAGCAGTCTGGAACTTGTTAAAAGCTCAGGGCCTTTGGACTCGGGAGGAGTCTGCTCTTCCCATCAACATCTTGAGGGTTGAGGGCGATTTACAATGCTCTATTGGATTGGCCTCAGTTGTCCTGAGCCCAGTTTATCAGGTTCCAGTCAGACAACATAACCTCACCAGGGAGGAATTTAGAGTTCCTTAGCCATGACGGAGGTTACTCAGATTCTTCAGTGGGCAGAGACCCATAATTGCTGTCTATCTGCCATCCAGGGCCGGACTGGGAAATCAGACCAGCCCTGGAAATTTATATGGCCCAGCCCTGCCCCGCCCCCTCTGACTCAGCCCCGCCCCTCCGGGTCAGCCACGCCCCCTCCGGTTCAGCCTTGCCTCCCCTCAGCCTTGCACCACACACCGCACAGCAAAAAATGGTTGTAGAGTTTATACATATTAACACATATACACAAACTCACACATAGGCACTTACGCACACGCTCACACAGTCTCATGCACACAGTCTCTCTCTCACACACACATAGGCTCACACAGTCTCTCTCTCACACACACACACATAGGCTCACACAGTTTCTCTCTCACACACACACACACACATAGGCTCACACAGTCTCTCTCTCACACACACACACACACATAGGCTCACACAGTCTCTCTCTCACACACACACACACACACACACACATAGGCTCACACAGTCTCTCTCTCACACACACACACACACATATGCTCACACAGTCTCTCTCTCACACACACACACACACACACACACACATAGGCTCACACAGTCTCTCTCTCACACACACACACACACATAGGCTCACACAGTCTCTCTCTCACACACACATAGGCTCACACAGTCTCTCTCTCACACACACACACACACATAGGCTCACACAGTCTCTCTCTCACACACACACACACACATAGGCTCACACAGTCTCTCTCTCACACACACACACACACATAGGCTCACACAGTCTCTCTCTCACACACACACACACATAGGCTCACACAGCCTCTCTCTCACACACACACACACACATAGGCTCACACAGTCTCTCTCTCACACACACACACACATAGGCTCACACAGCCTCTCTCTCACACACACACACACACATAGGCTCACACAGTCTCTCTCTCTCACACACACACACACACACACACATAGGCTCACACAGTCTCTATCTCACACACACACACATAGGCTCACACCGTCTCTATCTCACACACACACACATAGGCTCACACTGTCTCTATCTCACACACACACACATAGGCTCACACCGTCTCTATCTCACACACACACACACATAGGCTCACACCGTCTCTATCTCACACACACACACATAGGCTCACACCGTCTCTATCTCACACACACACACATAGGCTCACACCGTCTCTATCTCACACACACACACATAGGCTCACACCGTCTCTATCTCACACACACACACATAGGCTCACACCGTCTCTATCTCACACACACACACATAGGCTCACACCGTCTCTATCTCACACACACACACACAGGCTCACACCGTCTCTATCTCACACACACACACATAGGCTCACACCGTCTCTATCTCACACACACACACATAGGCTCACACCGTCTCTATCTCACACACACACACATAGGCTCACACCGTCTCTATCTCACACACACACACATAGGCTCACACCGTCTCTATCTCACACACACACACACATAGGCTCACACCATCTCTATCTCACACACACACACACATAGGCTCACACCGTCTCTATCTCACACACACACACACATAGGCTCACACCGTCTCTATCTCACACACACACACATAGGCTCACACCGTCTCTATCTCACACACACACACATAGGCTCACATCGTCTCTATCTCACACACACACACACATAGGCTCACACCGTCTCTATCTCACACACACACACATAGGCTCACACAGTCTCTATCTCACACACACACACACATAGGCTCACACAGTCTCTAGCTCACACACACACACACACAGGCTCACACAGTCTCTATCACACACATAGGCTCACACAATCTCTATCTCACACACACACACACACACACACACACACACATAGGCTCACACAGTCTCTAGCTCACACACACACACAGGCTCACACAGTCTCTATCACACACATAGGCTCACACAGTCTCTATCACACACATAGGCTCACACAGTCTCTATCTCATACACACACACACATAGGCTCACACAGTCTCTATCTCACACACACACACACATAGGCTCACACAGTCTCTATCTCACACACACACACATAGGCTCACACAGTCTCTAGCTCTCACACACACACACACACACACACATAGGCTCACACAGTCTCTCTCTCACACACACACACATAGGCTCATACAGTCTCTCTCACACACACACACACACATAGGCTCATACAGTCTCTCTCACACACACACACATAGGCTCACACAGTCTCTCTCTCACACACACACACATAGGCTCACACAGTCTCTCTCTCACACACACACACATAGGCTCATACAGTCTCTCTCACACACACACATAGGTTCACACAGTCTCTCTTAGGTAAAAAGTCAAAATGTACTTTATCTAGATAGAGCATGTCATTTTAAACAACTATTCAATTTACTTATTTTACCTAATTTGCCTTGTTCTGTTAGTATCTTTTGTTAAAAGTATATATGCCTCTTGTCATTGGCTCAAATGATGCACTAAATAGCTCTCAGTAGTGCATTGCTGCTCCTTCATAAAAGGATACCAGTATATTAGCAAAGTGAATTGGAAAGTTGTTTAAAAGTGTATGCTCTGTCTGAATAATTTAAAAAAATCTTTTGAGTGTTATGTCCCTTTAAAACACTGATATAAGTAGACCAAACAAGCAACTAAGATTTAAACATATAATGCTTATAATATGAAGTGAATTAACCCATGAATGTCTACAACATGTAGTATTTTTACCCCCTTACCAGGTATAGGAAAGTGTTAAGGACAACAAGAGCAGCTGTGAGGCTAACATATACAGTATTTTAAGAGGAAATAGAAAAACTACTATGCCAGAGTACAAGTTCTATGTGGTCACCTCTCCCTAGCAAGCATGTCTGGGCACCTAGTACTTATAAAAAGCCATATTTAATACATCACAGACATCATTTATATACATACACCAGTTTAGATGGCTTTGGTTTGAGCAATGGAAAAAATGTTCCTACAATTGTGTACCTGCAGGGAGAAGAACCTTGCTAGTTGCTAAGGGCTAGTATTTATTATTTTAGGTAATGACTGTTTAAGTACTTCCCCACTGACCCCATGTGTTGCACAGCTAGGAGGACCTCAGTAGGTCAGAGGTTAGCCATCAAAAGAAGCAGGGGTGATACAGATAGCGGCAGCATGAAGCTGAATAGTCAGGAAGGAACTAATTAATAAAATAAAATTATACTACATACATGATCTTCTGACTTGAACCGAATGTGTGCCTGCTGCTGCCTGCCTCTGCTCTTTGCTGCTGCCCAAGTGTTGCCGCCGGTCCCGCTGTCTATTCAGTCCCTGCTGCTGCTCCCACACGTGTCCTCAGGCCTGCTGCAACTTTAACAGCACTGATACAGCCACTCCCAGGCTGAGGCTCCCTCCAATATGTCACGTGGTGAGAACAAGTCAGTCAACTCACTCAGTGTCGTGACGTCACGTAAGCCGCCGGCCCGCATATGATGATGATTCCTGAGTCCTCCGCTCCTCCTCCCTGGCGGCCCACCCCCAGCCAGTGTGGCCCAGGCCCTCAGTGAGTGACAAACTGCTGTGACAGACAGAGACTGAGCCTGTGACTGTGTGAGTGACAGACACAGACTCAGTCACTGTCTGTCTAAATGAACGATTTGCTCTGGCTAAGGGCTTATAATATTGGCTAAGTGTGAGGACTCGGAGTTATTAGTTGCGGTAAGGGACCGTGACAGTGACAGGTCTTAGATTAGCATTTAACTAACTAGCGGAGGTAGCGGAGGAGAGGGGGTTAAGGTGAGGTTATTGGTTAACTTACTTTTACTACACAGAGTCAGACTAGACACAGTGGACTTCAGGGACTGTGCTGTGATTACCGGTCGACGTCCGCAACAAAAAGTTAACGAGCAGCTGCAAAAATATAATTTATACAGCAGCAGGCAGCAGCCAGCCAGCCAGGCCAGCCCAGCTGAGCTGCTGGCCGGCGGCCCACCGGGATTTTTCCCGGTATCCCGGCTTCCCAATCCGGCCCTGCTGCCATCCACATTCCAGAGTAGACAACTGGGAAGCATATTTTCTGAGCACACAGACTTTCCATCCAGATGTGTTTTCCAGCTTAGTCCTCAAATGGGGGGTGCTGGAGTAAGATCTGATGGCGTCCCGTCAGAACACCAAGCTTCCAAAGTAGGGTTCAAGGTCAAGAGATTTGCAGGCCATTCTGATAGATGCTCTGGCGGTTCCTTGGGTTTTCAGGTTGGCATATCTGTTTCCTCTGTTTGCTCTCCTTCCACGAGTCATTGCTCATATCAATCATGAAAAGGGTGTCGGTGATTCTAAGAGCCCCTGCGTGGCCTCGCAGGATCTGTTTTTTAGACCTAGTGGAAGGACCTCCTGATTCAGGGTCCCTTCCTTCATCCAAATCTGATTTCTCTGAAGCTAACTGCTTGGAGATTGAACGCTTAATTCTGCCTAAGCATGAGTCAGGCTCGCAAGCATGTTACTAGAAAGATTTACCATAAGATATGGCGTAAATATCTTTATTGTTGTGAATTCAAGGGCTACTCTTGGAGTAGAATTAGAATTCCTAGAATTTCATCTTTTCTTCAGGAAGGCCTGGAGAAGGGATTGTCAGTCAGTACCCTGAAGGGTCAGATTTCTGCTTTATCAGTTTTACTACATAAAAGTTTGGCAGATGTGCCAGATGTGCAATCTTTTTGTCAGGCCTTGGTCAAAATCAGGCCTGTCTTTAAGTCTGTTGCTCCTCCTTGGAGCCTTAACCTTGTTCTTAAAGTTTTACAGTTGCCTCAGTTTGAGCCGTTGCATTCCATAGACATTAAGTTGTTATCTTGGAAGGTTTTGTTTCTTGTTGCTATCTCTTCTGCGCGGAACTCTCAGCTCTGCAGTGTGATTTCCCTTATCTTATTTTTCATGCTGATAAGGCGGTTCTTCGCACTAAGTTAGGTTTCCTTTCTAAGGTTGTTTCTAATAGAAAAATCAATCAGGAAATTGTTGTTCCCTCTCTGTGTCCTAATCCTTCTTCTTCCAAAGAACGTTTGTTACACAATTTGGATGTTGTAAGTGCTCTTAAATTCTACTTACAGGTGACTAAGGATTTTCGCCAGTCCTCTGCCCTCTTTGTCTGTTTCTCTGGGAAATGTAAAGGTCAGAAAGCTACTGCTACTACTCTTTCTTTTTGGTTACAAAGTATAATTTGTTTGGCTTATAAGACAGCTAGACAGCAGCCTCCTGAGAGAATTATCGTTTCTTCCACAAGAGCTGTTTCCTTTTCTTGGGCTTTCAAAAATGAAGCTTCTGTGGAACAAATTTCCAAGGCTGCAAATTGGTCTTCTCTACATACTTTTTCCAAATTTTCCAAATTTGATACTTTTGCCTTGGCTGAGGCTTCTTTTGGGAGAAAGGTTCTTCAAGCGGTGGTGCCTTCTGTTTAGGACTGCCTGCCTTGTCCCTCCCTATTTATCCGTGTCCTCTAGCTTGGGTATTGGTTCCCAACAGTAATTACTCAAGCTGTGGACCATATCTTAGGAAAGAAAAACAAAAGTTATGCTTACCTGATAAATGTATTTATTTCCGGATATGGTCCACGGCCCCACCCTTTATTTTAAGACAGTTGTTCTTTTGACTATAATCTCAGGCACCTCTACACCTTGTGTTACTCCTTTTTCTCCAAGTCCCTTTGGTCGAATGACTGGGGGTTGTGGGTAAGGGAGTGATACTTAGCAGTTTAACTGTGGTGCTCTTTGCCTCCTCTTGCTTGGCTAGGAGTGATATTCCCAACAGTAATTACTCAAGGTCGTGGACTCACCATATGAGGAAAGAAATTAATGTATCATGTAAGCATAAATTTTGTTTATTTAATGCAGACAGAAGAAAACTATGCTGTATATGCAAAAATTTGTATTCAAAGCGTATTGTGTTCCTAATTGTAAACTGAATTTCCTTGCATTTGCTAGTAGGCTGAACTGTTTCATGGGCATAGCTGAAAGTTCTAAAAACATTTTCTTCTTGCAAATCGCTCTTTTTAGGTCAGGAACAAGCATCATTTAAAAACAAACATTAAAATACATTTTAAAAGTCCTCTTTTAACAGAAAAAAAGAATAAAAATGAACTACAATGTCCATTTAATTCACACTTTATGTTCTTTCTTCATTGAAGCGTTTACCAATTTTCCAGTCTCATTTGTGTGCAAAGCTTCGAATAAAATACTGCTGGGGGAAATATTTCTTCATTTGTAAGCTTCTAACTAATGGAAGTTTTTGTAGAGGGCATTGATTAGATACACACACAAACACACACACTGGTCATAAGACTAAGTTTGAATCTAATGTGGGCATGTGGCTGAGGGTTGTCAGGTCTGTGGTAATATCAAAGAACTGATTTTGTCATGTGGTTGAGAGGGGTTGCAGGGGTATTTTCTGAAATCTGAGGTAGTCATAAGGCCAAGGTGGACAGGCCCAGGGGTCTGAACTAAGGTCTTATGTGGTTGTGTTGCTGAGGTAAGCTAAAGGTCCAGGAGTCCAATCTGAGGTCTGATGTGGGCAAGAGCGACTGTAGTGCCAGTATCTGGTCTTTCATTTGGTGTGGGTATTTTATTGACAAAACAGCTAAAAAGGGGCCATACTGCCAGGGGGTCTGAACTGAGGCCTGATGTAGATGTGGGGTTGAGGAGGGTTGCAAGGTTAAAAGACTAAGCTAAGGTCTGATATGCGCAAGTGGGGCATGTGACAGGGGGGCCTCCGTGTCAGGGAAATGATCTGAGGTTTGCTGTGAATATGTGGTTGAAATAGTGGCTACAAGTCATGGGGCCTGGCTGATCTAAAGTCTGATGTGGGTTAATGGCTAAAAGGGACTGCAGGGCCAGGAATCAGATGGGATGTTTAATGTGGGGGAGGGAGTGGTTGAGAAAGGTTGCAAACCTGAGATCAGACTCATGGCCTAGCTTGGACATTGAGCAGCCATTCAATATCTCAGTCTCTACTTTGCCTCAGATCTGATGACACACCCTGTCTTCTGGGGGCATCAAGCTGCATGGACTTACTCTCTCCTCCTGCCTGCTGCCTTTATATGGTTGGTGCCACAATGCATTAGGGCTGGTTGCTGGTGACATCATTGGTGTGGGCAGTTAAGAAGTGAGAACCTTGGGGCAGCCAGAGTGTCAGTGAGAAATAAAGCTCTGATATAGCAGTGTTCACTTTGTCTATTTCACATTAGATACAGTTTTAACATACTTTGAGTGTTATTTTTTTGCAGAAATTTAGTGCAGGGCAGTAGGTTATGATTGTACAGCCATACATAGATACTCATTAATGTAGGCCCTTCTTTAAAGTATTTTTTGTATATTTTTTTTTGTCTTCTCTTTTTCTTTTTTTCTCTCACCAGTTTTTCATTTCTCATTATCTTTGCCCTTAGCCTTCTATTCTTTCCCTCGTACCCAGTCTAAGGGCTAGATTACAAGTGGCGCAGTATTATTATTTTTGCGTAAGCGACAACTCCGCTAGGATTTTAATTTTTTCGCTTTCGTTCGTATTACAAGTTTCAAAAAAACGTATTTTGTGCTAGCATTAACCCGAATAGCGTGAAAAACCTAACAAGTTTTTGTGTGCGCGTGCATGTATTCCCCCATAGAGATAAATAAAGAAAAAAAAGTGGGGGGGGGGGGGATTAACAACCGAGATCGCAGAAACGCCATAGCCTTTTCGCATTCCCCATAGAAGTCAATAGAGGGAAAAAATTGATTGAAAAAAAAACAACACCCATCGTGCATACAACATACCATATTCACATTAGCAAATGTGAAATATTTACAGTAAATACATAGTTAAAATATTTATTAAGGGGGCGTGTCCGAGCAGCGTTTCAGTATGGACTCATTTTCTGTAGACTCCAACTAAATCCTCGATAATCCACCGATTATCAGCTATTAACAGCAAAGTTAAGAACAACATAATAGGTGGTCCCATGGACTTGGCATCTGAGGACCAAAATCACAATTATTTGCTGTTTTCATGACACTGGTGACTCAGATCGGAGAAAGGCCACAGGCGGTGGTCTAGTAGTTGGTATACACCTCCCAGCGGGAAGAGCCGGGATATCGGTGCTGTCAACTTAGTCTGACTTACCGAAACTCTTCAACGACCACATCTTAATGACATCTAAGAGCATGCAGAAAGAGCACTAAAAATTCAGCATTCGAAGATAGTGCATGTAAATTCAACCTCCTATATCCTCACAATGGTATGGGAGAAGCGGAGCTGCAACACCACCTACAATCACATTTTGAAAAATTGGAAAGAATTTTTGAAAAATTGATTGCCAATGCTCCTTATGACTACTTAATGAGCAAGATATGCCCTGACAACATATAGAGCACTCAACGGAATGACTCCTCTGATGCAGATAACCCTAATGGCGCCAACTTAATGGCTCACAAGCCACTAGATGCAGAAACTAACACTAACTCCACGAGTCAGCAGGGCTCTATACCCTGTGCTGAAATATCCCAGACAAATGCAGACTCGACATCCGACTTAGGCTATAAGCTCACTAAAGAAACAGACCCGTCTTCTGGATGTCTCGGCATCGGAGATCTTTCCTCAGCAACAGCGGTTCCTCACATACCGATGCCCGACAGACCACCAAGCAGGCACCAGCTAAAACACTACAGCCAAATTACCACAGTGCTTCTTAGAAAGCCAGATGAGAACCCTCAGACAGCAACGATCACAGCGCCGAAGCTCATTACAACAGAAAAGGCCCCCCAATGACAGGGTGCCATGGGTGACGACCTCGATCACAGACGCAGAGATAAGATGGACTTTCATCATACAAGCTTACGGCATGCGGTCCTCCTACAACCTCCAGAGACGTCTGATAGACTCTCTGATCAGCATGCTCTGCACAGGCTCCACATGATGGGAAAGAATGGATGGCAGAGATATTTTTCGGCATCAGATGGGATCATTTCTTATTTGCACAGTGTTGGACATATTCCAAAAACGGGAGAGGGGTAGACTGCAGATGCCCCTTTTGATCAGTCCATATCTGCCTTAGTCCATCAGTAAATTTTGTTGTTAACTTTTTCCCACAGCCTACACAAGGGTCTATTCTTAGCTAGTAGACTAACAACCATTATCCTGCCCCACACGTTTAGTTATGTTATTTTTCTAAAGGTAGGTCATAAGTTAATATTGATATTAATACTAATGCTGTATCATAGAGGTTCCTTTGGTGTTTCCTAACTAATTCAACCCACTCCCCGCGATTCACGGCTGGAGCCGAGGAGGGGGTTAAATATTTCATTGCATATCCACAGGAACTGCCTCTGACTTTTTACACACAGTTTAGAGATATCACTGAAAGCCAAACTACCATCTTTGTTTACCCTATTCTATGCTCTCCATACAAATAGTGCTAATACACCTTAAATAACACCTTGTACAGTATAGTGTAGTTTTCACAATCTTGCATAGTAGACACTGCTATTGTCATTGTGCCCTTATTTTTCTTGTGTTTTCTGTGGGGTCTGGTGGGGGCCCCCCTGGGAGATACCCTACATTATATATATATATATATATATATATATATATATATATATATATATATATATATATATATATATATATATATTATGAGGGCTCTTAACACTATAGTGTTGCAGCGCCCATATGCATAGAAGTCACATCTGCTATGGCGCAATAGAATATCTTCTTACCTTCTCACACCGAATATTTGAATATTACCTTTTTAAAGCTGTCATAGTGGTATACTTGAACATGCAGATCTACACTAATACGCTACTTACCTTTCTCACATTAAGCGGTTCAGCTTACTCCCCATTTATGGTTGATATTTCTCTTCTTTATATACCACAGTTATCTTATATATGGTGCCCAATTGTTTATGTTGCCATGTTTATGTTACTGAATGAGTACCTGTTTAGGGCATTGTCATCTTTTTACCGTAAAATCCACTCAGCACTGTTATTTTTAGAGATGCTTTGTCCCTGTGAAATTTATGTTACTGCTTGGTGTTAAACCCCTATAAAATATAGTTTTCAAATTTTAGAGCCAAGAGTGCTCTATCATATCAAGAAGTGGGGAGAAAATGAGAGGGAGAGTTATTTTATTTCTGTAATTGGTGCATTGCATACTCTCAAACATGTCATAAATATCTGCATTGATGAATGTACCATGCTTTAAATATATGTAACCTTTTTCTTTGTACCCTCAATAAAAACATTAAATAAAAAAAATAAAAAAAATCTTTATTAAATATAAATATTGCATAAATATGTTTTTATCTGCTTAATGGCAAAGGGATATAATGAACATATATATATATATATATATATATATATATATATATATATATATATATATATATATATATATATATATATATATATGTGTGTGTGTGTACATAGTGTACATATACAGGGAGTGCAGAATTATTAGGCAAGTTGTATTTTTGAGGATTAATTTTATTATTGAACAACAACCATGTTCTCAATGAACCCAAAAAACTCATTAATATCAAAGCTGAATAGTTTTGGAAGTAGTTTTTAGTTTGTTTTTAGTTATAGCTATTTTAGGGGGATATCTGTGTGTGCAGGTGACTATCACTGTGCATAATTATTAGGCAACTTAACAAAAAACAAATATATACCCATTTCAATTATTTATTTTTACCAGTGAAACCAATATAACATCTCAACATTCACAAATATACATTTCTGACATTCAAAAACAAAACAAAAACAAATCAGTGACCAATATAGCCACCTTTCTTTGCAAGGACACTCAAAAGCCTGCCATCCATGGATTCTGTCAGTGTTTTGATCTGTTCACCATCAACATTGCGTGCAGCAGCAACCACAGCCTCCCAGACACTGTTCAGAGAGGTGTACTGTTTTCCCTCCTTGTAAATCTCACATTTGATGATGGACCACAGGTTCTCAATGGGGTTCAGATCAGGTGAACAAGGAGGCCATGTCATTAGATTTTCTTCTTTTATACCCTTTCTTGCAAGCCACGCTGTGGAGTACTTGGATGCGTGTGATGGAGCATTGTCCTGCATGAAAATCATGTTTTTCTTGAAGGATGCAGACTTCTTCCTGTACCACTGCTTGAAGAAGGTGTCTTCCAGAAACTGGTAGTAGGACTGGGAGTTGAGCTTGACTCCATCCTCAACCCGAAAAGGACCCACAAGCTCATCTTTGATGATACCATCCCAAACCAGTACTCCACCTCCACCTTGCTGGCGTCTGAGTCGGACTGGAGCTCTCTGCCCTTTACCAATCCAGCCACGGGCCCATCCATCTGGCCCATCAAGACTCACTCTCATTTCATCAGTCCATAAAACCTTAGAAAAATCAGTCTTGAGATATTTCTTGGCCCAGTCTTGATGTTTCAGCTTGTGTGTCTTGTTCAGTGGTGGTCGTCTTTCAGCCTTTCTTACCTTGGCCATGTCTCTGAGTATTGCACACCTTGTGCTTTTGGGCACTCCAGTGATGTTGCAGCTCTGAAATATGGCCAAACTGGTGGCAAGTGGCAAGTGGCATCTTGGCAGCTGCACGCTTGACTTTTCTCAGTTCATGGGCAGTTATTTTGCGCCTTGGTTTTTCCACACGCTTCTTGCGACCCTGTTGACTATTTTGAATGAAACGCTTGATTGTTCGATGATCACGCTTCAGAAGCTTTGCAATTTTAAGAGTGCTGCATCCCTCTGCAAGATATCTCACTATTTTTTACTTTTCTGAGCCTGTCAAGTCCTTCTTTTGACCCATTTTGCCAAAGGAAAGGAAGTTGCCTAATAATTATGCACACCTGATATAGGGTGTTGATGTCATTAGACCACACCCCTTCTCATTACAGAGATGCACATCACCTAATATGCTTAATTGGTAGTAGGCTTTCGAGCCTATACAGCTTGGAGTAAGACAACATGCATAAAGAGGATGATGTGGTCAAAATACTAATTTGCCTAATAATTCTGCACTCCCTGTATATGTACTGTAATTACATATATACAGTATATACTCACCAGCCACTTTATTAGGTATACCTTGCAAGTACTGGGTTGGACCCCCTTTTGCCTTCAGAGCTGCCTTAATTCTTTGTGGCATAAATTCAACAAGGTGTTGAAAAGATTCCTCAGACATTTTGATCCATATTGAAATGATAGCAGATTTGTCGGCTGCACATCCATGAAGCGAATCTCCTGTTCCACCACATCCCAAAGGTGCTCTATTGGATTGAGATCTGGTGACTGTGGAAGCCTTTGGAGTACAGTGAATTCATTGTCATGTTCAAGAAACAAGTTTGAGATGATTTGAGCTTTGTGACATGGTGCATTACCTTGCTGGAAGTAGCCATCAGGAGATGGGTACACTGTAGTCATAAAGAGATGGACATGGTCAGCAACAATACTCAGGTAGGCCGTGGTGTTTAAACAATGCTCAATTGGTTCTAAGGGGCCCAAAGTGTGCCAAGAAAATATCCCCTACACCATTACACCACCACCACCTGCCTGAACCATTGATACAAGGCAGGATGGATCCATGCTTTTATGTTGTTTATGCCAAATTCAGACCCTACCATCTGAATGTCGCAGCTGAAATCGAGACTCATCAAACCTGGCAACGTTTTTCCAATCTTCTATTATCCAATTTTGGTGGGCCTGTGCAAATTGTAACCTCAGTTTCCTGTTCTTAGCTGACAAGGTTTGACGTGTTATGCGTTCAGAGGTGGTATTCTGCATACCTTGATTGTAACAAGTGGTTCTTTGAGTTACTGTTGCCTTTCTATCATTTTAAACAAGTCTGCCCATTCTCCTCTGACCTCTGACATTAACAAGGCATTTTCGTCAACAAAACTGCCGCACACTGGATATTTTCTCTTTTCCGGACCATTCTCTGTAAACCCTAGAGATGGTTGTGCATTAAAATCAGCAATTTTTGAAATATTCAGACAAGCCTGCCTGGCACCAACAACCATGCCACGTTCAAAGTCACTTAAATCCCCATTCTTCCCCATTCTGATGCTAGGTTTGAACTTTAGCAAGTCGTCTTCACCACATCTAGATGCCTAAATGCATTGAGTTGCTGCCATGTGATTGGTTGATTAGCAATTTGTGTTACCAAGCAATTGAACAGGTGTACCTAATAATGTGACCGGTGAGTGTATATACAGTACATACAAATACATCTGTAGACATGTATATGTATGTGTCTAATACTTGAGCTCTCCAATCATTGAGCCCTTATAACTTTTTTGTGATATATTTTTTGAAATTTTTATTAGACAGTGTTAATATGAATGTAACTGTACTTTGTAATGTATTTTTGAAGTGTTTTGTGCAACTTTTTTGTTTTGTAAACCAGTTTACCACAGCTCTGAGATTGCAGTAAGGATTGAAGCGTAAAGGGGCGATTGCGCTAGCGCTATTGCATTTTCACTCAATATGTATTATCAGCGGAATGAAAATGGCTTGCAAAAACGCGATTGCGCTAGCACAAAACCGTTTGTGCATCACTTGTAAACTAGCCCTAATTGTCTTATATATGCAGCCTTACACTGGATTTTATCAGACACTGCATTTCTTCCAAATTAATACTTTGGGCCTGATTTCTTTAAGTGTCTTTCTTTAACATAAAGCATATTAGCGAAATACCCTTAATGAGGTACACTTTTCCCAAGGTACACATTACTTTAGAACAATCCCTGAGAGGCCTTGTAAACTGAAGAGGAATCTTATAGTATATTGTCAGGCCAGCAAGCTTTAGAGAATTGGGCCCTTTGTCAGAACCAGAGACAACATTTAAATGGGCATGTTCTTGAGAACAATAGGTTGAGCAAAAAAGTATTTTCAAATACACAAATAAAAAGTAATTGGGAACTCATTAAGGGGAAACCAATTTGCTGTTCAGTGACTTTAAAGTACACAAAAAGAGGACAAAATAAATATTTAAAGTATTTGCAAAGTTGTTTTACTAAACATAATGAAACATTTTATATTATAATCTCAAAGGGCTAGATTACAAGTGGAGCACTAAATTATTGTGCTCCCGCAAATGAGCAAATTTGCTCGTTTGTGGGAGTGCAATAATTAACCAGCCATTACAACCAGCCTAAAATGCCCCTAAAATACTGTCTAGTGTAGTTTATTAAAAAATAAAGATGGTAGCATCTTTATTTTTTTATTGCTGCCATCGCTGCACAGCTTATCCCCTTCGCTGGTGCTGAAGTTCTGATGCTGTCTCTGATGGCATTAGAATAAGGATCCCATAGGAGCCTACGGAAGCGCGCTCTCGTGAGCGCAATACTTCCCAGCAATGGGAATGCGAGCTTGCATTCACATTGCAGCTAACTTGAAATACCAGCGCACATTATAGTGCGCTGGTATTACAAAGTGGAGCGCTAATATCGCTTTCATGAAAAGTATATATAGCGCTCCGCTTGTAATCTAGCCCAAAGTGTTTACTTTCTCTTTAAACCTGGCAATAAAACTGATATCCTTGTATAGTGGAATTCAGTAGAAAGAGTCTGTGGAGGAACCAAGAAAAAAAGTCAGCTAAATTTAAAAAGCAAAGATTAAAGGGACATGAAACCCAAAATTTCTATCATGATTCAGACAGAACATCCATTTAAAAAAAGTTTCCAATTTACTTCTATTATCAAATTTTCATCATTATCATGTTATTCTTTGTTAAAGAGATAACTAGATATGTAGCAGCGTGCACATGTCAGCAGCACTACATGACAGGAACAGGTGCTGCCCTCTAGTGCTCTTGCTAACCTATAACATTGTTGCAAAACTGTTGCCATATAGTGCTGTAGACACGTGCACACTCCTGAGCTTACCTTCCTGCTTTTCAACAAAGGATAACAAGTAAACAAAGAAGATTTTACAATAGAAGTACATTGAAAAGTTGTTTAAAAGTGCATATTCTATCTGAATCATTAAAAACATTTTTTTTTTTTTATGTCCCTTTAATGCAGCTTCTGAAATAATCAGTAATCCAATATATCTTTAAGTATCTGGCAACAAGGCAGTGTGACAGAAATCTGCTGTGTGTCAAATGGATTTTGCATTCCATTATTGTATGGACCAGTTTCTTCAACATCAGATTCTCCCCTCTTCTGTTTGTATTATATTACATTTGATTTTGTGTAAGTAAAATGATCATATTGTGTCTTATTTTCTGTCTACAGGTCGCAATCTTTCTGATGACAACTGGATGTCTACCTTGTTGTTGGAGATTTCTAAATTACTTGTCTTTAAAGTTTATTAAGACTTGTGAATTAATATGTGAATCTAAATTGAACAATATCTGTAAATGTCCCTGTTGAAATAATTGCTGACAAACTGATTTAGCTGAAAATATGTTCAGCACACAGTGTTTTGAACCAATACATATGAGTTAATAAAGAGAAATTGAATATGAAAATTGCGTCTGTACCTTCTAATTGAATTAAGGGTTATTTATAAGAAGAGCTTTTCTCACTATGGGGTCGGTTTATCAATGTCCGGTGGACATGATCTGCTGTAGCGTATCATGTCCGACAAACATCGCTGAATGCCGACAGCATACGCTGTCAGCATTTAACATTGCACAAGCAGTTCACCAGAACTGCTTGTGCAATGCCGCCCCTGCAGATTCGTGGCCAATCGGCCACTAGCAGGGGGTGTCAATCAGCCCGATTGTATAGGATCGGGCGGATTGCAGACCTCAGCCTCAGAGGCAATGGACCAGTTATGGAGCAGAGGCCTTTAGACCGCTGCTTCATAACTGCTGTTTCCGGTGAGCTTGAAGGCTCGCGTGTAAACAGGGGCACCAAGCTCCTTTCGGAACTTGATTATTCAGCCCCTATATACAGATTTACAAAGCAATTCTGCAACATTCCTCCCTGTAAACCACTGTGTATACAAATATGCAGCATATTACTTCATAACCATTTTACTCCCAGCAGGCTCTTCTGCTGCTGTGGGTATCTTTGACGGGTGGCGCATGCACAGGCTCAGATCACCATACTGCACTTTGGTCACTTTCACAGGCAGCAATATGCACTCGTTCAGTGTCATTCACGTTCACTTTATCTTTAAAAAGACATGATAGTGTAAAAATAAATATGGATAGCTGGCTGTAGGATAATAATTTAAATAACTTTCCAATATATTGTAATAAAGAAACACCTGCTTTTATATAATTTTTTCTGCAGTGTTGGCTCGTTTCATATGTAACTGGAGTTACAGAGATACTAATGGTTGCATACACACCATGCATATACATACGGTTGCCAGCTGTGCTCCAAAAATACCAACAATTTATAAATGACTGGTCGTGGGTGGCAGGTGGGGTCACACAATCTCCCCAAAAGCTCAACCTTAGAACAATCTTCACAACTGAACAATCATTTTATCCCCTTGGTTGCCCGTAACACATCAGTGATTTGGCTCCCTTGACTACCAAGAGCACATACACACACACCAATAATAAAAAATTAAAAAAAACCACCATGGCTGCATGTAACACATATAATAAAAAATGCACACACACTACTTTTTGGGCCATATTTGTATTGTAATGCATTAGTCTGTTTTACAACAAATATTTCCTTTCTGATTACAGTACTGTATCTTTCTGAGGTACTATATACACAAAAGTATTAAACATTATATAAAACTACCTTTCTGAGGTACTATGTATACAAAAGTATTAAAAATTATATAAAACTACCTTTCTGAGGTACTATGTATACAAAAGTATTAAAAATTATATAAAACTACCTTTAGGTTCCATGTATAAGCTGTATTATAACATGTAAATATTGCCTAACTGACATAATATATTGTTATTTACACTTAGTTCAATCCTCTCTCCAAGCTACCCATTTTAACCCCTTAACGACCGAGGACGTGCAGGGTACGTCCTAAAAAAAAGGCAGTTAACGCCTGAGGACGTACCCTGCACGTCCTCGGTGTGGAAAGCAGCTGGAAGCGATCCTGTTTGCTTCCAGCTGCTTTCCGGTTATTGCAGTGATGCCTCGATATGGAGGCATCCTGCAATAACCTTTTGAAGCCATCCGATGCAGAGAGAGCCACTCTGTGGCCCTCTCTGCACCGGAGAACGGTGGCTTCCTTCGTTGGTGGGTGGGAGCAGGACCGGGAGGCGGGTGGCGGCCATCGATGGCCCTGGAGATGTGGAGGGGGGCGGGATCGTGGGCGGGGATGCCCGGGGGCGCGCACGGACGTGCGCGCGTGCACAGGAGGGCGGGGGCGGGTGCGTGCACGGGGAGGGAGCGGGTGGGAACCGCTACACTACAGAAAAAGGTGTAAAAAAAAAAAAGGTTAAAAAGGGGAATCTGTTAAAAAAAAAAAACGATCAGTGAGGTGGTGGGGTTTTGTCTGGGGGGGAAGCTACACTACAGAAAGAAAAAAAACTAAAAAAAAAAAGCCCTTTTTTGTGCAAACTGGGTACTGGCAGACAGCTGCCAGTACCCAAGATGGCCCCCAATAAGGCAGATGGGGAAGGTTACAGAGCTGTTTTGGGGGGGATCAGGGAGGTTGGAGGCTAAGGGGGGTCCTACACAGCAGAAGAATTTTTTTTATTTTTTTTTAAAAACATAAACCCCCCAAAAAACTTTTATTTTAGTACTGGCAGACTTTCTGCCAGTACTTAAGATGGCGGGGACAATTGTGGGGTGGGGGAGGGAAGGGAGCTGTTTGGGAGGGATCAGGGGGTCTGATGTGTCAGGTGGGAGGCTGATCTCTACACTAAAGCTAAAATTAACCCTGCAAGCTCCCTACAAACTTCCTAATTAACACCTTCACTGCTAGCCATAATACACGTGTGATGCGCAGCAGCATTTCGCGGCCTTCTAATTACCAGAAAGCAACGCCAAAGTCATATATGTCTGCTATTTCTGAACAAAGGGGATCCCAGAGAAGCATTTACAACCATTTGTGCCATAATTGCACAAGCTGTTTGTAAATAATTTCAGTGAGAAACCGAAAGTTTGTGAAAAAATTTGTGAAAAAGTGAACGATTTTTTGTATTTGATCGCATTTGGCGGTGAAATGGTGGCATGAAATATACCAAAATTGGCCTAGATCAATACTTTGGGATGTCTTCTAAAAAAAAATATATACATGTCAATTGATATTCAGGGATTCCTGAAAGATATTAGTGTTCCAATGTAGCTAGCGCTAATTTTGAAAAAAAGTAGTTTGGAAATAGCAAAGTGCTACTTGTATTTATGGCCCTATAGCTTTCAAAAAAAGCAAAGAACATGTAAACATTGGGTATTTCTAAACTCAGGACAAAATTAAGAAACTATTTAGCATGGGTGTTTTTTGGTGGTTGTAGATGTGTAACAGATTTTGGGGGTCAAAGTTAAAAAAAGTGTGGTTTTTTTCCATTTGTTCCTCATATTTTATAAAAAATGTTATAGTAAATTATAAGATATGATGAAAATAATGGTATTTTTAGAAAGTTAATTTAATGGTGAGAAAAACGGTATATAATATGTGTGGGTACAGTAAATGAGTAAGAGGGAAATTACAGCTAAACACAAACACCGCAAAAATGTAAAAATAGCCTTGGTCCCAAACGGACAGAAAATGGAAAAGTGCTGTGGTCATTAAGGGGTTAAAGATGCAGATGTTCCAAAATCCAAATCTTTTCCAGTCCCAAGCAATTTGGAAAAAGGGTTTTCTACCGGAAGTAGGATATTTACAAACACAAATGTATTGCAAAAAGAATATTATAGAGACCAATTAGATAACATTCTGAATGGACAGTGAAAGAATGGACTAATCATCAAAGTCCATAAAGTGTCCAGTAAGTCTCAAATCCTCCTCTTTCTATTTCTGCTCCAGGACAGTGAAGTGCTAAGAGTTCTTGACTTTACTAACCTTTTTGGGGTTTATTATAATTTTATTACCTATAGGATTTTTCTATTTTCATATTTTCATATTTTTCTTTTTATTTCATTTTGCATCTCAGAATTTTGTTTTTATTTTCACATATATTTTAAGTTATTTCCATTTTCTTTTGCTCTTTCCCCCATTCTTTTTCTATTTGGTCCTTTATTATGTTCTATTCCAGCTGTTCCAATGATTATTATTTCCATTCTGTTTCTCTTTATCCTGCTTTTTTCCTCTTCCCAATTGCACTTCCTCTGCTTTTCTTCTTCCCGCCAATTTCAGCAGAGCACCCAAAGTCTTCCCCTACTTGCAGGCCCCATGACATTACTTTTTAGCTCTATTGTTCTCTTTATCTAACTAGCACCGACACTGCTTTCCGCCTCTTCTTACACTGAAGCTTCCCCACTACTGCAGAAAATGTTGTTACAATTTTTTGGAAACATTATTGTAATATTTATATTTTTTTCTCAAATTAACTTTGACATAGTTTTACCAATTTAAAGTTAATTAGAGAACTGTATTTTCCTTTCTCTAAAATCATTATTTTTTTCTTATATTTTAATATATTAATCCATTTTCATTATTTTTCCCTCAGTATTTTTTTTCAGTCTATTTAAAATGTCTCAAGAAGACTCTCCCACCCCACTTAGTGCTAGATTATGAGTGGAGAAATATTTATCCCCCTGCTCCCACTCTAACCCAATTGCATTTTCTTAAGTTCACTAACCTGGCATGAAATATTAATATTTCACATTCCAATGTTCTTCACATAGCAGAATATAATCTATTTATTCTTAAATACATAATTCTATATATATATATATATCATGGTATTTTGATAATAAATATATATAGTTTTATATATATATATATATATATATATATATATATATATATATATATATATATATATATATATATGTATATAGGAATATCTATTTAAAAATACATATAGCATAGCCCCCTTTGTGAAGAACATTGGAATGTAAGATGTTTACATTACAAACACAGTTAAACACTTTCTTAAATATGAATATTGCATAAATATGCTTTTACATGTTTGCAGCTACTTGACGGCAAAGGGCTCCAATGCACTTATATGTATGTTTATATATGTATACAAACGTATGTATGTGTTTGTGTATATATGTCTGTAAATACATATATACACATATAAATACATAAATACATATGTTCAAACATATATATACATATACATATTTAAACATGTATGCATGCCTTTTTTTCTAACACATGAAACCTCACATCTTTGAGTCCTTAAAACATTTAATTGCAATTTTTTTTAAATAATTTTTATTAGTTTTATTATGGGTGTAACTGTACTTTTAAATATATTTTTGATGTGTTTTGTGCAAATTTTCAGTCGAGAGTAACAGTTAACCAGAGCTCTGAAGTTGAACTATCCCGAAGCATGTTAAATTAAATTGTGCTTGAGTGAATGCATTTACATTCCCCTCATAATACGCTCGCTACTTCCAAGGCATGCAAAGAGCTGCAATAAACCCGTCTTCGCTTATGCGCAACAGTTAGTGTACCGCTCGTTAACTAGCCCCTACTGGAAAATCTGTCTAACAAATGAGAAATAATGCCATGGACAATTAAAATGTTCCAGTTTTTCTCATATTTAAAATTAAATGTCTTTTGCTAATGATTTATAATCGGAGGCACCTAAGAAACCACTCAGAAGAGAAAGCATATTGACCCAAAATGTGTTCATTCAAAACATTAGAAAATGAAAGGGACTACAAGTCTAGCACTCTGCTCATCCAGAGATCAGTAAATATTTATTAATTTATTCAGATCCTGAGGATGAAACTACATTCTCTCTAAAAAAAAAAAATGCCCCACGTTGATTTGATTTCTACAACCAAGTTCTCGTACTCCAAATCAGACTATTAGAATACTTCATATTATTCTTGGCAATCAGATTCTTCCACTGATAATTCAATTTTTTTTATATAAACATAATGATAACTCAGAGAAAATGTATACAAGAGACATAAAAAATATTTTTTTTAAAACTTATTTATTGGACAATTCTGGCTTTCTATGCCTAGACTCAGACGGCCTTCAGCACCCAAAGTAATCCCAGTTACAACACTCTCACGGGTTTGCAAAGTTTATAGACTACTATATAAGGAAATTACATAACACCTTGTGTGCTAATTGTCCATTCCCAGATTTACAAAATAAAACTTCTTTAACATCAGATATTGACAAAAACCTCCTAAAATTTATTGGGGCCTGTCACGAACCGACTACTCCAAGAAAGTCAATTAATTTGTTTTGTGGGTGCAAGGGTTAATATTAAATCGCCTTTTGTCTGCACTAAAATCCCATTTTAATGTCACCCACATTAATTCTACTATGTAAGCTGCCATCACCAGGACAGTTTTAGCATAGAGAGTCCTCAGTTGTTCCAACCTAATAGATTAATCTCTTTGATGATGGGAATTTCAGCGAAAAACTTGCCCAAAGTACCAGGGAAATTTTAGTATTTTTGCTATTACTTTAATGTATCCAACCCAAGGTATTGATCTAGGCCCATTTTGGTATAAATGATGATGCTATGGGGTCATTTTATTATAGTGCGGGCGGACATGATACGATGTAGTGTATCATGTGCCGCACATCGATAAATGCAGACAGCTTGTCCACCAAATAGAATCATATGGGGGGGAATATTTCACTTTTTCACAAAGTTTGGATTTCTCACTAAATTATTTACATACAGCTTGTGCAGTTATAACACAAATGGTTGTAAACACTTCTCTGGGATCCCCTTTGTTCAGAAATAGCAGACATGCATGGCTTTGCCATAGCTTTTTAGCAATTAGAATGCTGCTAATTGCAGCTGCACACCTTACTTGAAATTCCTGGCAGTGAAAGGGTTAATCAGTTAGCTTGTAAAGTAATCTGTTGATGCAGAGCAGAGATTATCCTCCTACTGACACCTCCCATTATTTGATCCCTACCTGATCCCTCCCAAAAAGTTCTCTTCCTTCCCTCACCCCCACTGGTCACAAACATCTTAGGTACTGGCAGACTGTTTGCCAGTCTGAAATTTAAGGCTTTTTTATTATTAATTTTTTTGCAGTGTAGTGATCCCACTTCCCTGATCCCACCCAAACAGTTTTTTTTACCTTTCCCCCTCCCACTAGTGACACTTATCTTAGGTACTGGCAGCTGTCTATTTATTATTATTTTTTTCTGTAGTGTAGTGGTACCCCCTACCCGCGATCGTTAGTTAAGGTTTCCCCCCACTTCCATAAATGACGGACATTCAGTACAACACACAACAAATGGACATCCAGTACAACACAGTTTAACTCCCCACTAATTGACTGAAACCAAAATTAAATGCATTTGTTCTTGAGGTCGGATTTCTACCCAGGCCCCTTCCACAGTGGGCAAGGAAGGCAGCCACCACTTTTATGGCAGGCCATAAAGCCATTGCAAGCCCTGGAGGAAGTTATAGGATACCTTATAATTTTAGTAATGTAAATACAGTACACATACACTTAAAACAATCTGATTTCATAACAAACATGACATGTCTGTCATATTTGGTCATTCAGTAACATAAAAGTGATTAAAACATGTATTAAGATATCTTAGAGTGTCACGTCTGATCAACCTCAGGTTTGTGTTTTGATAGGGACACTGTCTTATATTACTCTGTGTTGACATCTTACTGACTTGAGACACCAGGTCTTTGGGTATATGTAATTAAAGTTTACTCAAGTGAAACATAGACACTATTTATGACAGAAGGTCTGTTTTTTGGGGGGGAAAAACAAAGGGACATACTCATCTGGAAAAACAAAATAATTAACACACAGAGAAAAATAACCCTTCACAACCTAAAATCATGAGGTCTTCATGACAGAGCCCCAAGTATTATGTTAGACATGGATGTGATAGATACTTATATACTTGAAAAGAAAACCTATTGGATGCATTGGGCTCAATTACAAATAAATTTGATCTATCTGAATCTACATTAGACCCTATAGTCATCCATCAGTGGATGCAAAAAACATAATTTATGTAAGAACTTACCCGATAAATTCATTTCTTTCATAGTGGCAAGAGTCTATAAGCTAGTGACGTATGGGATATACATTCCTACCAGGAGGGGGCAAAGTTTCCCAAACCTCAAAATGCCTATAAATACACCTCACACCTCACTCATACCTTAGTTTAACGTATAGCCAAGAAGTGAGTGTATAAAAAGGAGTACAAAGCATAGAAAAAGAGGAACTGGAAAAAATAATGTGCTTTATACAAAAAAAATCATAACCACAAAAAATAGGGTGGGTCTCATGGACTCTTGCCACTATGAAAGAAATGAATTTATCAGGTAAGTTCTTACATAAATTATGTTTTCTTTCATGTAAGTGGCAAGAGTCCATGAGCTAGTGACGTATGGGATATAATACCCAAGATGTGGAAGTCCATGAGTCACTAGAGAGGGAGGGATAAAATAAAAACAGATATTTCAGCTGAGAAATTAAATCCCAAAAAATAATTAAGTTTTCTTAAAAATTTCAAAAAAACTCAAATCAAAAGGTATTAGAATCAAGCTAAGACAACTGCCTGAAGAACCTTTCTACCAAAGGCTGCTTCCGAAGAAGCAAACATCAAAATGGTAAAATTTTGTAAAAGTATGCAAAGAATACCAAGTTGCTGCTTTGCTTACGAGCCTGTATCATAACTGAGTCAGAAAAACCTCTATGACTAAGCAATTAAGCGTTCAATTTCCATGCCTTCAAATTTAGAGATTTGATATCCTGATGGAAAAAACGGCCCCTGAAACAGAAGGTCTGGCCGTAAAGAAAGTGGCCAATGCTGGCAACTGGACATCCTGAAAAGGTCCGCATACCTGAGAGGCCAAGCTAGTGCTATCAGAAATACATAAGATCGTTCCATTATGTTCTTGGAGATCACCCTTGGAAAAAGAGGTGGAAAAATTTAAGCAGGTTGGTAAAAAACAAGGAACTGCTAGAGCATCCACCATCTCCGCATGAGGATCCTTGTACCTGGAAAGGTAACTGGAGAGCTTCTTGTTAAGATGAGAGACCATCAGATCTATTTCTGGAAGAATCCACATCTGTACAAGATGAAAAAAACACATCTGGATGGAGAGACCACTCCCCCGGATATAAAGTCTGACTGCTAAGATAATCCCCTTCCCGATTGTCTACACCTGGACGGAATCTTGGATTCGGTCCAAGAAAGTATCCGAGATACTTCCTCCATAACTGAAGGACTGCAAGTCCCTCCTTAATGATTGACATATGCCACTGTTGGGATATTGTCTGTTTGAAAACAAATGTAAAAGTTCTTTCTTCAATAGAGGCCATGCCTGAAGAGCCCTGAAAATAGCATGAAGTTCTAAAATATAGATTGGTAACCTCGCCTCCTGAGGTTTCCAAACCCCTAGTGCTGTCAGAGACTCCCAGACAGCTCCCCCACCTGAAAAACTTGCATCTGTTGAGAATACAGTCCAGGTTGGACGAACAAATGAGGCCCCCTGAACAAGAAGGTGATAGTCCAACAACCAAATCAGAGAGAAAAGAGGGTTGGGATTAAGTATATCAGTTGTGATATCTGAAAATAATCCTTGCACCTATGGTGCAACATGCAAAGCTATAGAGGCCTCAAACAAAAATGAGCAAAGAGGATCACACCTGATGCTGCAGTCATGAGAACTAAAACTTCCATGCACATAACCACTGAAGGAAATAATAGAGACTGAAGGTTTTAGACAAACTAAAATTAACTTAATTCATCTCTAGTCTATCAGAGAAAGAATCATAGACACTAAATCTTATCTGGAAACCTAAAAAGGTGACCCTTGTCTAAGGAATTAAGAAACTCTATTTCAAAATGTATCCTCCAACCATGTCTTGAAGAAACCACACTAGTTGTTTCAAGTGAGATTCTGCTAAATGAAAAGATTAAAGCTAGTATCAAAATATCATCCAAATAAGGAAATACTGCAATACCCTGCTCTCAGATTACAGATAGGGCACCATGAATCTTTAAAAGAATCTCTGAGCTGTCGCTAGACCAAAAGGATGAGCGACAAATTGGTAACACTTATCTAGAAAAGAGAATCCCAGAAAACAATAGTGGTCTGAAGGAATTGGAATGTGAAAATAAGCGCTCTGTAAGTCTATTGTGGACATGAAGTGACCTTGCTGAATAGAAAGGCAAAATAGTCCCTATAGTCACCATCTTGAAAGTTGGGACTCTTACAAAACGATTTAAAATTTCAGATCCAGAATTGGTCTGAACAAATTCTTTCTTTCAATGAATAGATTTGAATAGAAACTCAATCTCCTTTCCTGCAGAGGAACTGAAACCATCATTCCTGAAAATTCTAAATCTGAAACACATTTCTGAAAAACCTGAACTTACACAGGGTTTGTTGTAACATGGGAAAGAATCTTCCCATGGGAGCTTTTTATTCTGAAACCTATTTGATACCCCTGAGAAAACAATATTCTGAATCCACTGATTTTGAACAGAAACTGTCCAAATGTGTTGAAATAAATTCAATCTTCCCCCCACACCAGTTGAACTGGTTTAAGGGCTGCACCTTTATGCAGTCTTAGGGGCTGAAATTAGTTTAATTTATAATGCTTGAATTTTTTTTAATTCAAAGTAAATCTCAAATTAGAGCCAGAGGCTTTAGGGGAATGACAATTGGGATCTTAAAAATTACCCTTAGATTTCTTATCTTGGGGCAGAAAAAAACTCCCTTTCCCCAAGTAATAGAGCAGATAATAAAATCCAATAGAAAACCTAAAAAATTACTATCCTAAAATAATAAGATAGTAATCTAAATTTTAACACCATATCAGAGATTAAAGCCGTAAAACTTTTCTAGTAAAAATGGCTAAAAACAAGATAATATTTCTTATCTTGGGGCAGAAAAAAACTCCCTTTTCCCCAGTAATAGAGCAGATAATAAAATCCAATAGAAAACCTAAAAAATTACTATCCTAAAATAATAAGATAGTAATCTAAATTTTAACACCATATCAGAGATTTAAGCCATAAAACTTTTCTAGTAGAAATGGCTAAAAACAAATATTTAGGCCTCTATTTATCGAGCCGTCAACTTCCTTGCATTCGCCGGCACCAATACGCTCGCCTATTATCGCCTAACATCACCGCCGCGGACCTGAATACGTTCTCCAAAATTATCAAAAAAGCTGTCAAAAAGCCGTGCACCAAGTACGGAGCGATGAGCAGCGGACTGTTGTTAACTAACAGTCATCGATCTCGCTGCTCTTCGGCTTTTTCACAGCTTTCTTGCTACCCTGTCACTAAGCACCCACACTATACTATACTGTTTTACCCCCTAAACCGCCGCTCCCGGACCCCACCGCAACTAAAGTGTTTAACCCCTAAAACACCGCTCCCAGACCCCGCCGCCACTCTAATAAATGTATTAACCCCTAAACCACCGCTCCCGGACCTGCCGCCACTCTAATAAATGTATTAACCCCTAAACCGCCGCTCCCAGACCCCGCCGCAACTCTAATAAATTTATTAACCCCTAAACCTCAGCTCCCGGAGCCCACCGCCACCTACATTATATTTAGTAACCCCTAATCTGCCCCCCCCCACACTGCTGCCACTATAATAAACATATTAACCCCTAAACCTAAGTCTAACCCTAAACCTAATACCCACTAACTTAAATATAATTTAAATAAATCTAAATAAATATTCCTATAATTAACTAAATTATTCATATTTAAAACTAAATACTTACCTGTAAAATAAACCCTAAGCTAGCTACAATATAACTAATAGTTACATTGTATCTAGCTTAGGGTTTATTTTTATTTTACAGGCAAGTTTGTATTTATTTTAACTAGGTAGAATAGTTATTAAATAGTTATTAACTATTTAATAGCTACCTAGTTAAAATAAATACAAATATACCTGTAAAATAAAACCTAACCTAAGTTACAACTACACCTAACACTACACTATAATTAAATTAATTAACTAAATTAACTACAATTAATTACAATTAAATAAAATTAACTAAAGTATACAAAAAAACACTAAATTACACAAAATAATAAAATAATTACAAGAATTTTAAACTAATTACACCTAATCTAATCCCCCTAATAAAATAAAAAAAGCCCCCCAAAATAATAAAAATCCCTTCCCTATACTAAATTAAAAATAGCCCTTAAAAGGTCTTTTTGCGTGGGCATTGCCCCAAAGTAATCAGCTCTATTACCTGAAAAAAAAGTACAATACCCCCCCAATATTAAAACCCACCACTCACACACCCAACCCTACTCTAAAACCTACCCAATACCCCCTTAATAAAACCTAACACTAACCCCTTGAAGATCACCCTACCTTGAGACGTCTTCACCCAACCGGGCAGAAGTGGTCCTCCAGACGGTCCGAAGTCTTCATCCTATCCGGGCAGAAGAGGTCCTCCAGACGGGCAGAAGAGGTCCTCCAGGCGGCATCTTCTATCTTCATCCATCCGGAGCGGGTCCATCTTCAAGACATCCGACGCGGAGCATCCTTCCAGGCCGACGACTACCCGACGAATGAATATTCCTTTAAATGATGTCATCCAAGATGGTGTCCCTTGAATTCCGATTGGCTGATAGAATTCTATCAGCCAATCGGAATTAAGGTAGGAAAAATCCTATTGGCTGATGCAATCAGCCAATATGATTGAGCTTGCATTCTATTGGCTGTTGAACTTCAATCCATCTTCAATTCCATATCTGGAAAAAGAAAAACTTAAAGAATAAATGCAGAAGCTTAAAAAAACAGAATTCAAACATTTGCTATTCTTGTTATCAAGAGGACTAGATTCCTCAATACCCAAAGTAAACACTACTTCTTTAATAAAGAATGAATACATTCAATAGAAAGGTTGATTTATCAATATTAGTCTCTGAAGTAGGATCCTCTGAGTCAGAGAAAACCTCATCAGCAGAAATACTTCAGTATGCTGTTGATCAATACAAACTTCATTAGATTTATGAGAAGTTAGGAGAGATCTTTTTACGTTAATTTAAAGGCGGAATAGCAGTCATAGCCTTCTCTATGTCTGTAGCAGTATAATTCTTTATATCTACAGTAATATCATGTGCATTAGACTGTGAAGGCTTAACAGTAGATGTATTTGTACTATAGAAACATTATCAGTATGAAATAATATAACATAACAAGTGCCACATATATGAGCTGAAGAAAGAAAAATCAGCTAATTTAACAATATACACACTTAGCTTTGGTAGAAATTGTGTACAGGCAGCTAAGTTCCTACAGCAGTGCTTTCCAAACTGTGTGTCGTGACACATTGGTGTATCGGCGGCAGTGTGTAGGTGTGTCCCTGCTGCAGCACAAATGTTTTTGAATGTAATTTTTTTTTTACATTTTTATTTTGGTTTCTGACTTTCTGCCTGCCTGCTACGCATATTACGCGGTTGACACGTGATTGATACCTAGTGGGTCACAGATCATCTTAACCTATTGGCGCAGCTCAGTGGGAACTGAAACTATTCCCATTGGCGGCTTGGGCGGCACATTGGCTCCTGACTGCACGTGTAGTCAGTGAGTGGGACAGCAGTGTGTTTGCAGCATGGGAAGTAGTCAGTTGGACGAGGGCGGAAGCTTAAACGCTGAGCTGAAGTCAGAAGTCAGTGGGGGTTTTTTTTTTGCAGCTAGCTCTCAGTACTGCATTGCTGCTGCTGCTGCTCTTGATATATGGATAGGAAGTGGAAGCTTAAAAATGCTTGATGATGAAATGCATCATCCCATCAACCTCATACATTCCATTAAAATAGTAAGTAGTTATTGGTGTTGTTAAACTTTTTTTTTTTTAAATTCTTGCACATACATACAGTTACTTGTAAATACATTTAGTTATTATATAATTTATTTATGTGTCCGTATCTCTTAATACAAGTTATTTTAACCTCCTGTTTGATAGTAAACATAAATTACTGTGTCACAAAATGATGTAGGTCTCAAAAGTGTGTCACAAACATCAAAAGTTTGGAAAGCTCTGTCCTACAGTAATATCAGAGGCAGGATCAGTTTGACATCTTGCAAAATGTAACAAAAAAAAAAAAAAATAACATTTAAACAAAATATCCAATTTCCTCAAAATAGCAGTTTCAGGAATGGGAAAAAATGCTTAAATGAAAATAAAATCAAAAGCAAACATCATAGCCCTCTGTAAACAAATGAGAGCAGAGAGCAAAAGAGGGAGAGACTTAATATAACATATTTTTGGTGCCAACAATGACGCAAATGTAGAGAAAAAAACTTTTGGCACCAAAGTTAACAAGAAATGACATGACTTGCGTCATAACAGGCGCGACTTTGCGTCAAAAAATATGCACCAAGAATAACGCAATAAATAGAAGCATTTTGTGCCATTGCGAGCGTAAATTGCCCGCGAAAATTTGAAAACAAGTCCGAAGTTACAACTAGCTGGAAACCCAGGTAAGAAAAAAATTACTAAATATCTCCAAAAAAACATAATTTATGTAAGAACTTACCTGATAAATTAATTTCTTTCATATTGGCAAGAGTCCATGAGCTAGTGACGTATGGGATATACAATCCTACCAGGAGGGGCAAAGTTTCCCAAACCTCAAAATGCCTATAAATACACCCCTCACCACACCCACAATTCAGTATAACGAATAGCCAAGTAGTGGGGTGATAGAAAAAGGAGTAAAAAGCATCAAAAAAGGAACTGGAAATATAATTGTGCTTTATACAAAAAAAACATAACCACCATAAAAAGGGTGGGTCTATTGGACTCTTGCTAATATGAAAGAAATTAATTTATCATGTAAGTTCTTACATAAATTATGTTTTCTTTCATGTAATTGGCAAGAGTCCATGAGCTAGTGACGTATGGGATAGTAATACCCAAGATGTGGAACTCCACAGAAGACACTAGAGAGGGATAAAATAAAAACAGCCATTTTCTGCTGAAAAATTAAATCCACAACCAAAGAATAAGTTTTTCTTATAATTGAAAAGAAAAAAACTTAAAACATAAGCAGAAGAATCAAACTGAAACAGCTGCCTGAAGAACTTTTCTACCAAAAATTGCTTCCGAAGAAGCAAATACATCAAAACAGTAGAATTTAGTAAATGTATGCAAAGAAGACCAAGTCGCTGCTTTGCAAATCTGACCAACTGAAGCTTCATTCTTAAAATCCCACAAAGTGGAGACTGATCTAGTAGAATGAGCTGTGATTCTCTGAGGCGGGGCCTGACCCGACTCCACATAAGCCTTATGAATCAAAAGCTTTAACCAAGATGCCAAGGAAATGGCAGAAGCTTTCTGGCCTTTCCTAGAACCAGAAAAGACAACAAATATTTCAAAGCTCTTGCAACATCCAGAGAATGTAAGGATCTCTCCAAAGAATTCTTAGAATTAGGACACAAAGAGGGAACAACAATTTCCCTATTAATGTTGTTAGAATTCACAACTTTAGGTAAAAATTTAAATGAAGTCCACAAAACATCCTTATCTTGATGAAAAATCAGAAAAGGTGACTCACAAGAAAGATCATATAATTCAGAAACTCTTCTAGCAGAAGAGATAGCAAAAAGGAACAACACTTTCCAGGAAAGTAGTTTAATATCCAAAGAATGCATAGGCTCAAAAGGCTGTAAAGCTCCCAGGATCAAATTAAGACTCCAAGGAGGAGAGATTGATTTAATGACTTGGCTTGATACGGACCAAAGCCTGAACAAAACAGTGAATATCAGGAAGTTTAGCAATCTTTCTGTGAAATAAAACAGAAAGAGCAGAGATTTGTCCCTTCAAGGAACTTGCAGACAAAACTTTATCCAAATCAACCTGAAAAAACTGTAAAATTCTAGGAATTCTAAAAGAATGCCAGGAGAATTTATGAAAAGAACACCATGAAATATAAGTCTTCCAAACTTGATAATAAATCTTCCTAGAAACAGATTTATGAGCTTGTAACATAGTATCAATCACTGATTCAGAGAAACCTCTATGACTAAGCACTAAGTGTTCAATTTCCATACCTTCAAATTTAATGATTTGAGATCTTGATGGAAAAACAGTCCTTGAGACAGAAGATCTGGTCTTAAAGGAAGTGGCCATGATTGACAACTGGACATCCAGACAAGGTCCGCATACCAGAACCTGTGAGGCCATGCTGGTGCTACCAGAAAAACAAACCAATGTTCCATGATGATCTTGGAGATCACTTTTGGAAGAAGAACTAGAGGCGGGAAGATATAAGCAGGTTGGTAAAACCAAGGAACTGCTAATGCATCCACCGACTCCGCCTGAGGATCCCTGGACCTGGACAGGTACCTAGGAAGTTTATTGTTCAGATGGGAAGCCATCAGATCTATTTCTGGAAGACCCCACATCTGAACAATCTGGAAAAACACTTCTGGATGGAGTGACCACTCCCCCGGATGTAAAATTTGACGGCTGAGATAATCCGCTTCCCAATTGTCTACACCTGGGATATGTACCGCAGAAATTAGACAAGAGCTGGATTCCACCCAATCAAGTATCCAAGATACTTCTTTCATAGCCAGGGGACTGTGAGTCCCACCCTGATGATTGACATATGCCACAGCTGTGACATTGTCTGAAAACAAATGAATGGTTATCTCTTCAATAGAGGCCAAACCTGAAGAGCCCTGAAAATAGCACGGAGTTCTAAAATATTGATTGGTAACCTTGCCTCTTGAGATTTCCAAACCCCTTGTGCTGTCAGAGATCCCCAGACAGCTCCCCAACCTGAAAGACTTGCATCTGTTGTGATTACAGTCCAGGTTGGATGAACAAAGGAGGCCCCTTGAACTATATGATGGTGGTCTAACCACCAAGTCAGATAGAGTCAAACATTGGGATTTAAGGATATTAATTGTGATATCTTTGTATAATCCCTGCACCATTGATTCAGCATACAAAGCTGGAGAGGTCTCATATGAAAACGAACAAAGGGGATCGCGTCCAATGCTGCAGTCATGAGACCTAAAATTTCCATGCACAAAGCCACTGAAGGGAATGACTGAGACTGAAGGTTCTGACAAGCTGAAACCAATTTTATTCATCTCTCGTCTGTTAGAGATAGAGTCATGGACAGGGATAGGCACGAACCAAGGCTTTTGCAGACATTTTCTAATGTAAAGACCTTAGTGAAGGACATCAAGGTACATTTCAAATTAAAAACATCATTATATAGTGCTGAATGTTATTATACTGATGCAGATACCACTGATCCTATAACCATCCCTCCTCTGGCTATACCCATGTGCCAGTGTCACTTCCGTGTCATTATATAGTGCTGGGTGTTATTATACAGATGCAGATACACATCCAGGATTTCACTCTGGCTTTATTTTTCCATAACTTATCACCCAATATCGCTAGCAGTCTCTTGACAAGCCACTAACTTTATTCACACTACATATTCTCCCTTTCCTATTATAGGTTGTGAATCACAACTTTAGTATATCTTTTCTTTCTAATTAAATACTACTTAAATAAACCTCAGGTGCTGGTTAAAGTGCTTTACCTTTGCATAAAAAGCTCCAGGGACACAGTGGCTGCTTGCTTCTTGAATCTTCCCTCTCTCTGTCTCACTCAGAGTAATTTTCCCAGTACTAAGCGGCATCACATGGGAGTGGCCACAACCCCGCAAAATGTGGCACCGCATGTGTCAAGGAGGAGTTAGGACCAGCATTCATCTGTCCTACTCCTCCCTCCCCGCAGCAAAATGGAGTGGCGGACATTGCAAGGGCTAGTCATGGACACCAGTGTCCGTGTACGGACACCTTGCCTATCCCTGGTCATGGACACTAAATCTATGTGGAAACCTAAAAAGGTGACCCTTGTCTGAGGAATCAAGGAACTTTTTGGTAAATTGATCCTCCAACCATGTCTTTGAAGAAACAACACTAGTTGATTTGTGTGAGATTCTGCGGAATGTAAAGACTGAGCAAGTACAAAGATATCGTCCAAATAAGGAAACACTGCAATACCCTGCTCTCTGATTACAGAGAGTAGGGCACTGAGAAACTTTGCAAAATTCTTGGAGCTGTCGCTAGGCCAAATAAAAGAGAGACAAATTAGTAATGCTTGTCTAGAAAAGAGAATCTCAGAAACCGATAGTGATCTGGATGAATTGGAATGTGAAGATATGCATCCTGTAAGTCTATCGTGGACATATAATGACCTTGCTGAACAAAAGGCAGAATAGTCCTTATAGTCACCATTTTGAAATTTGGTACTCTTACAAAACAGTTCAAAATTTTCAGATCCAGAACTGGCCTGAATGATTTTTTTTTTCTTTGGGATAATGAATAGATTTGAATAAAACCCCAGACCCTGTTCCTGAAATGAAACTGGTATAATTTCACCTGAAAGCTCTAGATCTGAAACACACTTCAGAAAAACCTGAGCCTTCACTGGATTTGCTGGAACACGTGAGAGAAAAAATCTTCTCACAGGAAGTCTCATTCTGAATCCTATTCGATACCCTTGAGAGACAAATGATTTTGGACAGAATCTGCCCAAATGTTCTGGAAAAATTTTAATCTGCCCCCCACCAGCTGAACTGGAATGAGGGCTACACCATCATGCAGACCTGGGGGCTGGCTTTGTTTTTTTAAAAGGCTTGGATTTATTCCAAAATGAAGAAGGCTTCCAATTGGAACCAGATTCCTTGGGGGAAGGATTTGGTTTCTGTTCCTTATTCTGTCGAAAGGAACGAAAACGATTAGAAGCTTTAGATTTACCTTTAGATCTTTTATCCTGAGGTAAAAAAACTCCCTTCCCCCCAGTGACAGTTGAAATAATTAAATCCAACTGAGAACCAAATAAATTGTTACCTTGGAAAGAAAGAGATAGAAATCTAGACTTAGATACCATGTCAGCATTCCAATATTTGAGCCACAAAGCTCTTCTAGCTAAAATAGCTAAAGACATAGATTTAACATCAATTTTGATGATATAAAAAATAGCATCACAGATAAAATGATTAGCATGTTGAAGCAAGCGAACAATGCTAAAAAAAAACAGAATCTGTCTCCTGTTGCGCTAAGCTTTCCAACCAGAAGGTTGATGCAGCTGTAACATCAGCTATAGAAATTGCAGGCCTGAGAAGATAGCCAGAAAATAAATAAGCTTTCCTTAGATAAGATTCAAGTTTCCTATCTAAAGAATCCTTAAAATAAGTACTATCTTCCATAGGGATAGTAGTACGTTTGGCAAGAGTAGAAATAGTGTAGTGGTTCACACCTAATTCACTTGTAAGGTCTTAAAGCACAGTTATATTGAAATATAAATTCCAAGCACTGAACTTTAAATGTTATATCAGTGAAACAGGTCTCATTTCTTACAAATAAAGTTTTGAGTACAATAAAGAAATGGTACTTGAGAAGATAACATTGTTTAAAAATAAATTTTATTATACAGAAAAATCAGCTTACAGAAGTAATATAAAATTAAATTAATTTAAATCCAATATACACACAGAGTTAAAAGACTTTTAGTTTAAACTTGCTTTCAATAACAATTGTTACATACCACTCGAAATGACTTCTTTGCAACCAAATCTTATGCTCTATAATATCCTGTCAGAGTCACCTGCCTCATGTTTACAACAAGGTGTTTTTATAGTTTTTTATTTGGATGACATCATCATTTATTGTTTTCTTTTTATATGTATTTTTAGCATCATTTTAACATCAACAAAACTTGTCTAGCTTTTTCTATCTTCAACTATGTGGCCTTGATAATCTGTTATACAAGAGTTTAGACATACGCACTTTAAATTGTAAGGAGCATCCATTTTAGAGCTATAAATTCAAGGTTGAATCAACCTCCATTTTAAATCATATAACATCTTATGTTAAGACTAGTTAGTTGGTTAGTATGTTAGCAGACAGATAATAAAAACCTTTTATATTGTAAAAGACTTTTGTTTAAACATATAAAAGTATTCAGTTATACATTGTACATATTGTACATCATTTAAACATATATTTGAATATAATCATACATATATTGCAAAATAAGCATATTAAAGATTATATTTTTCACAATTTATGTGAACAGGCTCTTATAACAAGGTACAGTCTTTATGTATAGAAGCTGTACATGATAGATTAAAAAGAAATCTATCATTTATAGTTAGTTATAAGTGTCTTGCTGAAAGAATGTATTTCTTACTGTTGGCATATTTATCAAGTGAATAGCAATATTAATTTGCAATCTAGCATTACATAGCAGCTTTTATTGAGACAAGCATGCTATAAACAAAGTTTATTTGCAAAGTTATGCATTGTTAACTAAAAATTACATTTACAAGCACAGGTGTATCACAGGGTTAATGAAAGCCTGTTACAGCCCCTCCAATACATTCTTGAAGAAAAGATAAGAAAGTGTCCAGCCCTTCGTTCCCACAGAAAAAGAAATGCGTCATTAATGTCCGGGATTCAGCAGAGTAACGGACATGAAATCAAAGTGTCCTTAATAATGCAAACAAAATAAAGTCAGACATTAATGATCCAGGAATTAAACTGAACTTTTTCATAATCTTCTTCAAGTAGGAGTATATCTGTAATTAATTCATGAAGCGTTTGAGCCAGACAGAACATCATGTTTGTATTCCGTTATGGAAATTATTGCAGCAAACCTTTCTCTGGATTGGAGAATCAAGATTTTGTTTGTAATCCATTATTTGAAGTTTGAAGCAAACTGTTGGTTGAACAGAAACGTTTTACTCCTGCGCCAGTAAGAAAAACAGTTGGATCCCAGCCAATGTAAGTATGACGGATTCATACAAATAAGAAATCTCCATAAAGCTTCGTTGAAGCATATTAGTATTTCTTTTATAAGTTACAAGATTATAACGTTAAATAACTGTAAATCCTTAGGTTACAAAGTTTAAATCCTCCTCATATGAAGATGACTTGCCATTTAGTAATACGTCATAAATAAATTCTCCAAAATATCCATTTGCTAGAAATTGGTTAATTGGTGTATGATTCATTAGTGGATGAGTTATAGATGTCCAGTTAGCTTGGCATTTCTTGCTTGGAGAAATATCCTCATAAAAATGTGTGTCGTAGGAGTACATTTATTACTTTCCTTTTAAATGAGAAAAAGAAACAAAAAAAACGTGCACATTCCTCATTCTTGATTCTGCGTTAATGCAAAGACACTGATAACAATTTGTAATTCAAGGTTTTTTAAGTCAAGTAGATAATAAATTGTAATCCACAGGTTTTCTTCGTGAAAATAAAGGATTATTAATGTTTCTAACCAATAAGTTTATACTGGTTACATTTCCAATAAAAATAAATTTATAATAAAAATAATAAATCTTTACTTCTACAGATGTTATTGGCATATAAATTATAGCTTAACAAGATATATACATATAGCATATATGAATTATAGCATAACATGATAATAAGCTTGCCGTTTCTTTTCTACTATTTTATTCAAAAGAAAACAGGTTGACAAATAATTGCTTATTATTATTTTTTACTTAGATTCTCTCCTAGGAAGAAAGGACAAAAATTCTAAATAAAATGATACACAATACTATGGCTATTAATACATAGTACATATTCCCAGTATGTCTCCAAAAATACCATTCCCCACTGTAGTTAAACTAAACCTTCTCCAATAACATTACCCAATGCTGGCATTATTGGAATCAATGATTTACCTAAAGTTCTAATCCAGGTAGGAAAGTCCCCTTTATGCAAGTCAATTCTTAAGAGGTCTGCATGTGCCCTTTTAATCAAATTCTCAATTGCTTTATGGGAGGAGCCCAATCTCACTTGCATGTTATGTAAATGAGCCCAGAGTGCTGTCATGTATGGAATTTGCAATGTAATATGGGGTACCTGCATTGTTAAATGTGATCTAGCATGTATATTCTTAATCACTGGTGGTGTTAAAATTGTATTATAACACTCTATAGATTCATTAACAGTTACCATT